>NW_028239201.1:0-203667 GCF_036417535.1 Chlamydotis macqueenii
TAGAAGGTACTGAAACTTAGCTTTGCTTTGTAATCATGAATATGCATAAACATGTGATCAGTAATTTTATTAACTAAGCTTGTGTGTGGCATAACTGGGTGGTTGCTGTCCTTGGTTAAAATCGGAATTATGATACTAGGCATCATACTAGGCATAACATACCATGCTTGCAAAAAATGATTAACAACTCAATACAGACAATCTGGCTCATAAAAAAAAAAAAAAAAAAAAAAAAAAGAAGAAAAGGGAGATTCAGTAGAGGCCTACATGAACCTAGTTGATATTGTAGTAAAATAAGGTCAGGAGTACCAAAAAGAGCCATAGGAGGACCATGTTATTTTGGAAAATTGATAATGTTTGCTCCACCTATGAGAACATTACGGAATCACACTCGAGCAAGAAGATCGCTAAAAGTATTGACTCCCCATTGTGACGGCAATTTAACCCTGTTGGGTACAGCTGAGCGGATAGCATTATCTTTATTTGTTCCTTGGGCAGCAACTGCAAAAGCTTTAGCTAACTTAAATAAATTAGCTTGTTGGGCACAAAAGCAAATGAATTTAACCTCTAGCATGTTATCAGGATTATTAGAAGACATGGATAGTATGCGTCATGATATTTTTGCAGAATCTAGCAGCCATTGATTTTTTGTTATTAGCGCATAAGTGGGTCTGGATTGTTCAAAACAAAAAGGGGGATTTGTTGGATACCTGGAGTATCAGGGACACTTAGTGAACAATCCAGACCGAATGGAATTGTTATGTTTGTGAGCAGCAGGCCTCAAGGACATCACTGAAGCCGCTTGTGAGAAAGTAATGAAGCCGCCTGTAAGAAAGTACTGAAGCCACCTGTGAGAAAATAATGAGGCCGCCTGTGAGAAAGTAATGAAGCTTCCTGTGAGAAAGTAAACGAAGCAACCTTGAAGAAGATCGTAAACAACTCTGAGAAAGTGAAAACATGAAAAGTACGGGACTTTCAGGTTAACGGGACTTTCCAGATTAGCTAACTGCAAGTAGCAAGGATATGCAAATGTAACTATTAGAGCTTAAGCCAATCACGCAATGACTAGTAGGCATATTTTATCTTAGCAATATAAATATGTGCACCCAGGACTAATAAATCGAACTACGCTTATTACTCATATTGAGTCTTTTGTCGTACGTTCCTCCGTCGCTCGCAGGACTGCACCCCGTGGAAGAGATGACCCACGCCGGAGCAGTTTCACGGAGGACTGTGGACATGGGAGGGACCCCACGCTGGAGCAGAGGAGGAATGCAAGGAGTTCTTCCCCCGACGATGACACAGAGGCATAAAACAACGCGTGATGAACTGACTGCGACCCCCATTCCCCCCCCCCCGCCCCCGACCCCCCCCTCCATGCCGCTCGGGAGGGGAATGTAGTAGAGATAATGTTAAGCCCGGGAAGAGGGAGGGGTGGGGGGAGGTTATCTTGTTCCCTGTCTCATTCTCCTGCTAGTTTTAGAAATAAATGAGTGTTTTTCCCCAAGTCGAGTCTGTTTTGCCTGTAACGGTAACTTTACAAATTTCTTCCCGTCCTTATCTCAAACCTCGAGCCGTTTTTCTTATATCATCTCCTCCTATTCTCTCGGAGGGTGGGGGGAGCGAGAGAGAGACTGTGTAGTCTGGTCCCGATCGGGGCTGAACTACGACAGTGGCCCAGCTGTCTGAGAGCAGTAGCAGCTGTCATTCTAAACATTCAAGAAGCCTGAAAGTTCACTCTAGGCCAGAAAATGACTGTCCTAGTTTCCCAGACTGTATCTGCGGTCCTTGAAGCAAAAGGAGGGCATTGGCTTTCCCCACAAAGGTTCCTGAAATATCAAGCTATAATGGTTGAACAGGATGATGTTGAAATCGTGACCACAAACATCATCAATCCGGCCTCATTCCTTGATGGGAACATCGGGGAGCCGGTGAGTCATGACTGCTTGGAAACAATTGAAACCATGTATTCTAGTCGAACGGATCTTAAAGATGTCCCTGTCGATGGAGCCGAACATTGGTTCACCGATGGAAGCAGCTATATGTTAAATGGAAGGCGACATTCCGGATATGCTGTTACCACTTTTGAAAAGGTGATAGAGTCCAGGCCACTATCAGCCGACGTCTCAGCCCAAAAGGCCGAGATCATAGCCCTTACCTGAGCCCTGGAGAGAGCCCAGGGAAGGACTGTAAACATTTGGACTGACCCTAAATATGCCTTTGGGGTGGTACATGCCCATGGAGCAATATGGAAGGCAAGAGGACTGTTAAATTCTCATGGAAAAACCATCAAACACGCAGAAGGGATTTTGAAAATCCTGAATGCAGTCCAGCTTCCCAAAAAGGTGGCAATTATGCATATTAAAGCACACCAGAAAGTGAGCACAGAATTGGAAAGAGGAAATGAGCTGGCAGATAGGGAAGCAAAACAAGCAGCTAGAGAAACAATCAAGGTAGAGGGTGCGCTAATACCTGATGGACAGGTATTTCTAGAAGGTAAACCAGAATACACAAAGGAAGTCGGCAAACTTATTAATGATCTAAAGGGGTCATATAATGAGGAAGGGTGGGCCAATTACTACCCCTCACACGGGAGGGTAGTAATTCCCTCCTACATGATATGGTCAGTAGTCCGAGAAGAACATAGAAAAAGACACTGGGGGGAGGGGGGGGCAGAAGCCCTATATAAAGATCTCATCAGGAACATAATAGCGTGAAACTTAGCCACTACCGTTAGACAAGTAACTCAACAATGTGATCTTTGTCTCCAGACTAATCCTAAAGTTGTAAAAGAGCCGAAACTTGAAAAAATCGGAAAGGGGAATGGTCCGGGACAACGTTGGCAGATTGATTTCTCAGAACTCCCTAGAAAAGGGGGGTATCGATACTTATTAGTACTTACGGATACCTTTTCAGGCTGGCCAGAAGCTTTCCCGTGCGGAACTGCTAAAGCCTGGGAAGTAACCAAAATACTGCTCCAGGAAATAGTACCTAGGTTTGGAGTCGCAGCAGTAATGTCATCGGATAGAGGACCACATTTTGTGTCCAGAATAGTACAAGCAATTAGCCACCATCTAGGGATAGAGTGGCAATTACATACCTCTTACCGACCACAATCAAGTGGCCAGGTGGAGAAAATGAATCACCCAATCAAACAACAGATTGTCAAGTTGGGTCAGGAAACTAATCTAACTTTACCATTAGCTCTTATACGAATACGAACCAGACCAAGAGCAAGAGAAGGGCTTAGTCCATTCGAAATTCTATATGGATGACCCTATGGGGTACAAAAGGGAACGTCTTCACAAATTGGTGAAGAAATAATGACCTCCTATATGGTGGCACTAAACAAACAATTAAAAAGAATTGAAAAACATGCAATGGGAACACGTCGTAGGGGTCTGGATGGGCCTGTTCACGATATACAACCAGGGGACTATGTATATGTTAAATCTCTTACAGAAAAAACTCTGGAACCACAGTGGGCCGGACCTTTTCAAGTCCTCCTCACCACCTACACGGCAATTAAGGTAAAGGGACAGAACTCCTGGATACACCATACTCGGATCAAGAGAGCCTCTGCAACCTTGTGGAAAGTAACTCCAGACAACAACGAAGACTTGAGACTTAAACTCGTTCGAACGGATAAGGGCGGGAACAATGTGGGTAACAAGTAAGTGAGCCAAAAGCAGTAGTGAACCGGAGGGACACCACAGCAAACGATACCGGACAAAGAAACCGGGACCGGCCAGTAACTAATCTCGCCCAAATCTGTCATCGGTGCAGTTTATATCTTATTTGTCATTTTATTATAGGAAATATAAAACCCATTTTAGCAGGTCACCAAAGGCAGTACATTATCTACAGAAGTAGCTGTACTAATCCACTAGACCAACTAAATCCTAAAATGACCAATTGTTTAATTGGAATTGTGATTGGGCTTACAATATTTTCCTGCATCTTACCACTAACTTGTAATCAAAAGGACACCAAATGGCCGTGGTCTCACGCCTCCCTTGGGTTTACAGGAAGCATGGGACCACCTTTTAAACGGTCGGGCTTAAACTTGGCCACTGTGGTTATGCACAAAATGGAAATGTACTCAGGGCATGAGTGGGGCTGGGACATTGGCAACAGGGATCCTTAATACTATGGTGCACCCCGTTGTGATCTTATTGATTAGCTTAGGAGTTTTATTAATATTAACTATTGTGCTGTACCTATGGGTTTGGAGACTGTTTAAGAAAGTAACACTGTCGTAGTTCAGCCCCTATCAGGACCAGACTACGCAGTCTCTCTCTCACTCCTCCCACCCTCCGAGAGAACAGGGGGAGATAACGTAAGGAAAAACGGCTCGAGGTTTGAGATAAGGACAGGGAGAAATCCTTAAATTTACCATCACGGGCAAAACAGACTCGACTTGGGGAAAACTATTCATTTATTACTACAAACAGCAAGATAATGAGACAGAGAACAAGATAACCTCCCTCCACCCCTCCCTCTTCCCAAGCTTAACATTATCTCTACTACCTTCCCCCCCCCGAGTGGCACAGGAGGGGGAAGAGGGAATGGGGATTGCGGTCAGTTCATCACGCGTTGTTTTACGCTGCTGCTTCATGGTTGGGGGAAGAACTCCTCACATTCCTCCCCTGCTCTGTTGTGGGGTCCCACCCGTACGCCACAGTCCTTCCTGAAACTGCTCCGGCATGGGTCATCTCTTCCACGGGGTGCAGTCTCTCCAGAACAGCTGTCCCAGCGGGCCCTCCATGGGCCACAGCTGCCTTCAGGCATCCACCTCCCCCAGTACGGGATCCTTCACGGGCTCCAAGTGGATCTCTGCCCCTCCGTGGACCTCCATGGGCTGCAGGGGGACAACCTGCTCCACCATGGTCGTCACCACAGGCTGCAGGGGAATCTTGGCCAGGAGCCACATTACTCCTCCCACTCCTTCTGAACTGACCTGGGCATCTGCAGCCGTTCCTCACAACAGGCTGGTAGATGTCTCTCAGGATCCTTTTTACATCTTATTCACTTCTCCTCTCCTCTCCACTTCCTGCAGCCGGGCCGGACCAATTCGGGCCCAGTCAGCGGCTTGGCGAGAGGCCAGAGCGTGAGGCCTGCAAGGCCCATAAGGCCTGCGCCTCCCTCTCTGTGCCTCTGCCCCCCGCTCAGCTGCTTCACATCTCTCCCTTTTTTTTTTTTTTCTGTTTTCCCCTATTTAAATACGTTATCGCAGAGGCGTTATCAGGGGACATTCTGCTACCAATTGGCTTGGCCTTGGCCAGCAGCGGGTCCGCTCTAGGCCCGGCCGAGTCCACTGAACAAAGGGGAGCGACTTCTAGCAGTTTCCTACAGAAGCTACCACCTTAGGCCCCCCCGTCACTAAACAAAACCATGTATGATGCTTCATATCATTCAGGGAAACTGTTTAAGTAAAAGAATTTACTTAGTGTGATTAAAAGGGGGGATTGATATAGGGGACAATAAGTTAATCACAACTATATATGTATGCTCTTAAAGAATTGTTGTAGTTCAGCCCCGATCGGGACCAGACTACGCAGTCTCTCTCTCACTCCCCCCCCACCCTCCAAGAGAACAGGGGGAGATTTGGTAAACAAAAGAAAACCAGGAAAAAACCAAACCCGTGGGTTGAGATTGAACAAAAAGTAAATTTAACAGTAATGACAGAAGAAAACAAAACAGTGATGCAATACAAATATAGTATAATGGCTTACAACAAATCTCCACACCTAGTTTCTTCCACGTAGCAGGAGGCTCCTTTCACCACCCTCCTCACTTACATACTGAGCCCCAGCAGTTAGCTAATTAGTTAACTATCCCAGCCATAGGGGCTACCAGCTTCAGTACTCCACCCAGCTCAGGTAAATATTAACTCTATCCTAGCCAGAACCAGACAAGAATACAGTTATAAAACATAGTCACGTACCCATATAGCTTAGAGAAACAATTAATGGAAGAGGAAGTCTGTTTTTTTTTTCTTTTCCTGACGAAGGACTCATTTGTAAGGAGTGAGAAACAGTCCCTACTGCTCAGTGGGAAAAAATCTTAAAAATCCTGAACCTTTTGTTACATGGTGACCAGCTCTGAATACCCTTGCTGCTCCTCACCGGCTCTTGCTACCACACATACAGGCTCCAAACTCTGGGGCTCCGGGCTTTCCTAGACCACCAGGACAGGGTGGTAAAGATCTACAGGCGTAAAAAAAATCTACAGGCCAGGAAACATTGGGGCTCCGGGATTTCCTAGACCACCAGGACTCCGACGTTTAACACCAGCTCGAGCTGTCCGCCTAGTGTTAAACCACAGCTTAAAAATGGTGAATGTCAGACAGCTGCTCCCACACCAGAAGTGTCAGCTCTGGAATGTCTTGCTGCTTCTCACCAGCTCTAGGCACCACATCTACAGGCTCACAAACATTGGGGATCCGGCATTTCCTGGGACACCAGGACTCCGACGTCTACCATCACCTCAACTCAGCAGTCCCTTTTGAAAAAAATCTTAAAAATCACAAACGTCAGAAGACTGCTCCCACACCAGAAGTGACATTTCTGAAAGCTCTTGCTTCTCCCGCCCGGCTCTTGCCACCGCATCTACAGGCTCACAAATATTGGGACTGCGAGATTTCCTAGAACACCAGCACTCCAACGTTTACCACGGTGTACTTATGGCCGCCTAGTGAAAACACTCTTATATATCATGAACGTTGGATGATAGATCCCACACCAGAAGTGCCAGCTCTGAAAACCCCTCAGTGGCTCTTGCCACCGCATCTACAAGCCCAGCAACACTGGGGCTCCGTTCTTTCCTAGACAATCAGGACTCTGACTTTTGCCACCATGTACACCAGTAAACTTTCAGAGGTGGCACCTTTGGTGTTAAAGCAATCGTCTGAGTTCGTGATTTTTAAGATTTATTTCTCACTGTGCAGCAGCTCTAGGTGATGGTAAGTGTCAGAGTCCTGCTGGTGGAGGAAAGCCCAGAGACTCAATGTTTCTGAGCCTGTAGATGTGGTGGGAAGAGTCGGTGAGGAGCAGCAAGAACTTTTAGAGCAGGCATTTCAGGTGTTGGAGTAATTGTCTGACTTCCTTCTGTGCGGCTGGTTCCAAGTTGACGGTAACTGCCAGCGTGCTAGCTGTGTAGGACAGTGAAGAGGCTGACGCGTGTGTGTCCGTAGAGCTGCTAGAAAGCGTACGTGAAGAGCAGGAAGGGCTTTCAGAGCAGCCGGTTCTCGTCTTGGACAGTCGCCACACATCCGCACTTTTAGTGCCTCAGAACCCCGGACAGCTTGCAAAACACGGCTGTAACTGTCCCAGCGCAAGCTGTTCAGGAAAGCACAGAAACGCGATGTTCGCGTGCTTTTAGCGCTGCTCGCAAGAAGCCTCCGGAGCAGGCACTTCTCGTGCAGCAACAACCGTGCCTGCTACGATCTTTCCTAGCCTCTTTTCCTCCGGGCAGCCGGCTTGAGCTGATGTGAAGTGTTGGTGGGCAAATCATCCAGAGAAGAGTCGCAATGCTTCTGGGCTGTTAGCAAGAGCTTTCCTTGCTGACCCTTTTCACGTTGGAGATTAGCTGGACATTTGCCGGTTTAGTGCCTTGTTTCTTCTGCGCAGCTTGCACAAAGCTCATTGCGGCTTTCGCGGTTCGAGTTGTGCATCGCCGGAGCTCTGCGGGAAAGAGCGAGAGAAGAGCCGCGAAAGCTCCGAGTGCGGCCAGCTCGCGTGTAGCCGCGAATGTGCGCTGTTCGCCGGTTGCAGGGCGAGTGCCTTCTGCGCGGCTGCTTCCAAGTTGACGGTAACTGCCAGCGTGCTAGCTGTGTAGGACAGTGAAGAGGCTGACGCGTGTGTGTCCGTAGAGCTGCTAGAAAGCGTACGTGACGAGCAGGAAGGGCTTTCAGAGCAGCCGGTTCTCGTCTTGGACAGTCGCCACACATCCGCACTTTTAGTGCCTCAGAACCCCGGACAGCTTGCAAAACACGGCTGTAACTGTCCCAGCGCAAGCTGTTCAGGAAAGCACAGAAACGCGATGTTCGCGTGCTTTTAGCGCTGCTCGCAAGAAGCCTCCGGAGCAGGCACTTCTCGTGCAGCAACAACCGTGCCTGCTACGATCTTTCCTAGCCTCTTTTCCTCCGGGCAGCCGGCTTGAGCTGATGTGAAGTGTTGGTGGGCAAATCATCCAGAGAAGCGTCGCAATGCTTCTGGGCTGTTAGCAAGAGCTTTCCTTGCTGACCCTTTTCACGTTGGAGATTAGCTGGACATTTGCCGGTTTAGTGCCTTGTTTCTTCTGCGCAGCTTGCACAAAGCTCATTGCGGCTTTCGCGGTTCGAGTTGTGCATCGCCGGAGCTCTGCGGGAAAGAGCGAGAGAAGAGCCGCGAAAGCTCCGAGTGCGGCCAGCTCGCGTGTAGCCGCGAATGTGCGCTGTTCGCCGGTTGCAGGGCGAGTGCCTTCTGCGCGGCTGCTTCCAAGTTGACGGTAACTGCCAGCGTGCTAGCTGTGTAGGACAGTGAAGAGGCTGACGCGTGTGTGTCCGTAGAGCTGCTAGAAAGCGTACGTGACGAGCAGGAAGGGCTTTCAGAGCAGCCGGTTCTCGTCTTGGACAGTCGCCACACATCCGCACTTTTAGTGCCTCAGAACCCCGGACAGCTTGCAAAACACGGCTGTAACTGTCCCAGCGCAAGCTGTTCAGGAAAGCACAGAAACGCGATGTTCGCGTGCTTTTAGCGCTGCTCGCAAGAAGCCTCCGGAGCAGGCACTTCTCGTGCAGCAACAACCGTGCCTGCTACGATCTTTCCTAGCCTCTTTTCCTCCGGGCAGCCGGCTTGAGCTGATGTGAAGTGTTGGTGGGCAAATCATCCAGAGAAGCGTCGCAATGCTTCTGGGCTGTTAGCAAGAGCTTTCCTTGCTGAGCCTTTTCACGTTGGAGATTAGCTGGACATTTGCCGGTTTAGTGCCTTGTTTCTTCTGCGCAGCTTGCACAAAGCTCATTGCGGCTTTCGCGGTTCGAGTTGTGCATCGCCGGAGCTCTGCGGGAAAGAGCGAGAGAAGAGCCGCGAAAGCTCCGAGTGCGGCCAGCTCGCGTGTAGCCGCGAATGTGCGCTGTTCGCCGGTTGCAGGGCGAGTGCCTTCTGCGCGGCTGCTTCCAAGTTGACGGTAACTGCCAGCGTGCTAGCTGTGTAGGACAGTGAAGAGGCTGACGCGTGTGTGTCCGTAGAGCTGCTAGAAAGCGTACGTGACGAGCAGGAAGGGCTTTCAGAGCAGCCGGTTCTCGTCTTGGACAGTCGCCACACATCCGCACTTTTAGTGCCTCAGAACCCCGGACAGCTTGCAAAACACGGCTGTAACTGTCCCAGCGCAAGCTGTTCAGGAAAGCACAGAAACGCGATGTTCGCGTGCTTTTAGCGCTGCTCGCAAGAAGCCTCCGGAGCAGGCACTTCTCGTGCAGCAACAACCGTGCCTGCTACGATCTTTCCTAGCCTCTTTTCCTCCGGGCAGCCGGCTTGAGCTGATGTGAAGTGTTGGTGGGCAAATCATCCAGAGAAGCGTCGCAATGCTTCTGGGCTGTTAGCAAGAGCTTTCCTTGCTGAGCCTTTTCACGTTGGAGATTAGCTGGACATTTGCCGGTTTAGTGCCTTGTTTCTTCTGCGCAGCTTGCACAAAGCTCATTGCGGCTTTCGCGGTTCGAGTTGTGCATCGCCGGAGCTCTGCGGGAAAGAGCGAGAGAAGAGCCGCGAAAGCTCCGAGTGCGGCCAGCTCGCGTGTAGCCGCGAATGTGCGCTGTTCGCCGGTTGCAGGGCGACTGCCTTCTGCGCGGCTGCTTCCAAGTTGACGGTAACTGCCAGCGTGCTAGCTGTGTAGGACAGTGAAGAGGCTGACGCGTGTGTGTCCGTAGAGCTGCTAGAAAGCGTACGTGACGAGCAGGAAGGGCTTTCAGAGCAGCCGGTTCTCGTCCTGGACAGTCGCCACACATCCGCACTTTTAGTGCCTCAGAACCCCGGACAGCTTGCAAAACACGGCTGTAACTGTCCCAGCGCAAGCTGTTCAGGAAAGCACAGAAACGCGATGTTCGCGTGCTTTTAGCGCTGCTCGCAAGAAGCCTCCGGAGCAGGCACTTCTCGTGCAGCAACAACCGTGCCTGCTACGATCTTTCCTAGCCTCTTTTCCTCCGGGCAGCCGGCTTGAGCTGATGTGAAGTGTTGGTGGGCAAATCATCCAGAGAAGCGTCGCAATGCTTCTGGGCTGTTAGCAAGAGCTTTCCTTGCTGACCCTTTTCACGTTGGAGATTAGCTGGACATTTGCCGGTTTAGTGCCTTGTTTCTTCTGCGCAGCTTGCACAAAGCTCATTGCGGCTTTCGCGGTTCGAGTTGTGCATCGCCGGAGCTCTGCGGGAAAGAGCGAGAGAAGAGCCGCGAAAGCTCCGAGTGCGGCCAGCTCGCGTGTAGCCGCGAATGTGCGCTGTTCGCCGGTTGCAGGGCGAGTGCCTTCTGCGCGGCTGCTTCCAAGTTGACGGTAACTGCCAGCGTGCTAGCTGTGTAGGACAGTGAAGAGGCTGACGCGTGTGTGTCCGTAGAGCTGCTAGAAAGCGTACGTGACGAGCAGGAAGGGCTTTCAGAGCAGCCGGTTCTCGTCCTGGACAGTCGCCACACATCCGCACTTTTAGTGCCTCAGAACCCCGGACAGCTTGCAAAACACGGCTGTAACTGTCCCAGCGCAAGCTGTTCAGGAAAGCACAGAAACGCGATGTTCGCGTGCTTTTAGCGCTGCTCGCAAGAAGCCTCCGGAGCAGGCACTTCTCGTGCAGCAACAACCGTGCCTGCTACGATCTTTCCTAGCCTCTTTTCCTCCGGGCAGCCGGCTTGAGCTGATGTGAAGTGTTGGTGGGCAAATCATCCAGAGAAGCGTCGCAATGCTTCTGGGCTGTTAGCAAGAGCTTTCCTTGCTGAGCCTTTTCACGTTGGAGATTAGCTGGACATTTGCCGGTTTAGTGCCTTGTTTCTTCTGCGCAGCTTGCACAAAGCTCATTGCGGCTTTCGCGGTTCGAGTTGTGCATCGCCGGAGCTCTGCGGGAAAGAGCGAGAGAAGAGCCGCGAAAGCTCCGAGTGCGGCCAGCTCGCGTGTAGCCGCGAATGTGCGCTGTTCGCCGGTTGCAGGGCGAGTGCCTTCTGCGCGGCTGCTTCCAAGTTGACGGTAACTGCCAGCGTGCTAGCTGTGTAGGACAGTGAAGAGGCTGACGCGTGTGTGTCCGTAGAGCTGCTAGAAAGCGTACGTGACGAGCAGGAAGGGCTTTCAGAGCAGCCGGTTCTCGTCTTGCACAGTCGCCACACATCCGCACTTTTAGTGCCTCAGAACCCCGGACAGCTTGCAAAACACGGCTGTAACTGTCCCAGCGCAAGCTGTTCAGGAAAGCACAGAAACGCGATGTTCGCGTGCTTTTAGCGCTGCTCGCAAGAAGCCTCCGGAGCAGGCACTTCTCGTGCAGCAACAACCGTGCCTGCTACGATCTTTCCTAGCCTCTTTTCCTCCGGGCAGCCGGCTTGAGCTGATGTGAAGTGTTGGTGGGCAAATCATCCAGAGAAGCGTCGCAATGCTTCTGGGCTGTTAGCAAGAGCTTTCCTTGCTGAGCCTTTTCACGTTGGAGATTAGCTGGACATTTGCCGGTTTAGTGCCTTGTTTCTTCTGCGCAGCTTGCACAAAGCTCATTGCGGCTTTCGCGGTTCGAGTTGTGCATCGCCGGAGCTCTGCGGGAAAGAGCGAGAGAAGAGCCGCGAAAGCTCCGAGTGCGGCCAGCTCGCGTGTAGCCGCGAATGTGCGCTGTTCGCCGGTTGCAGGGCGAGTGCCTTCTGCGCGGCTGCTTCCAAGTTGACGGTAACTGCCAGCGTGCTAGCTGTGTAGGACAGTGAAGAGGCTGACGCGTGTGTGTCCGTAGAGCTGCTAGAAAGCGTACGTGACGAGCAGGAAGGGCTTTCAGAGCAGCCGGTTCTCGTCTTGCACAGTCGCCACACATCCGCACTTTTAGTGCCTCAGAACCCCGGACAGCTTGCAAAACACGGCTGTAACTGTCCCAGCGCAAGCTGTTCAGGAAAGCACAGAAACGCGATGTTCGCGTGCTTTTAGCGCTGCTCGCAAGAAGCCTCCGGAGCAGGCACTTCTCGTGCAGCAACAACCGTGCCTGCTACGATCTTTCCTAGCCTCTTTTCCTCCGGGCAGCCGGCTTGAGCTGATGTGAAGTGTTGGTGGGCAAATCATCCAGAGAAGCGTCGCAATGCTTCTGGGCTGTTAGCAAGAGCTTTCCTTGCTGAGCCTTTTCACGTGGGAGATTAGCTGGACATTTGCCGGTTTAGTGCCTTGTTTCTTCTGCGCAGCTTGCACAAAGCTCATTGCGGCTTTCGCGGTTCGAGTTGTGCATCGCCGGAGCTCTGCGGGAAAGAGCGAGAGAAGAGCCGCGAAAGCTCCGAGTGCGGCCAGCTCGCGTGTAGCCGCGAATGTGCGCTGTTCGCCGGTTGCAGGGCGAGTGCCTTCTGCGCGGCTGCTTCCAAGTTGACGGTAACTGCCAGCGTGCTAGCTGTGTAGGACAGTGAAGAGGCTGACGCGTGTGTGTCCGTAGAGCTGCTAGAAAGCGTACGTGACGAGCAGGAAGGGCTTTCAGAGCAGCCGGTTCTCGTCTTGCACAGTCGCCACACATCCGCACTTTTAGTGCCTCAGAACCCCGGACAGCTTGCAAAACACGGCTGTAACTGTCCCAGCGCAAGCTGTTCAGGAAAGCACAGAAACGCGATGTTCGCGTGCTTTTAGCGCTGCTCGCAAGAAGCCTCCGGAGCAGGCACTTCTCGTGCAGCAACAACCGTGCCTGCTACGATCTTTCCTAGCCTCTTTTCCTCCGGGCAGCCGGCTTGAGCTGATGTGAAGTGTTGGTGGGCAAATCATCCAGAGAAGCGTCGCAATGCTTCTGGGCTGTTAGCAAGAGCTTTCCTTGCTGAGCCTTTTCACGTTGGAGATTAGCTGGACATTTGCCGGTTTAGTGCCTTGTTTCTTCTGCGCAGCTTGCACAAAGCTCATTGCGGCTTTCGCGGTTCGAGTTGTGCATCGCCGGAGCTCTGCGGGAAAGAGCGAGAGAAGAGCCGCGAAAGCTCCGAGTGCGGCCAGCTCGCGTGTAGCCGCGAATGTGCGCTGTTCGCCGGTTGCAGGGCGAGTGCCTTCTGCGCGGCTGCTTCCAAGTTGACGGTAACTGCCAGCGTGCTAGCTGTGTAGGACAGTGAAGAGGCTGACGCGTGTGTGTCCGTAGAGCTGCTAGAAAGCGTACGTGACGAGCAGGAAGGGCTTTCAGAGCAGCCGGTTCTCGTCTTGCACAGTCGCCACACATCCGCACTTTTAGTGCCTCAGAACCCCGGACAGCTTGCAAAACACGGCTGTAACTGTCCCAGCGCAAGCTGTTCAGGAAAGCACAGAAACGCGATGTTCGCGTGCTTTTAGCGCTGCTCGCAAGAAGCCTCCGGAGCAGGCACTTCTCGTGCAGCAACAACCGTGCCTGCTACGATCTTTCCTAGCCTCTTTTCCTCCGGGCAGCCGGCTTGAGCTGATGTGAAGTGTTGGTGGGCAAATCATCCAGAGAAGCGTCGCAATGCTTCTGGGCTGTTAGCAAGAGCTTTCCTTGCTGAGCCTTTTCACGTTGGAGATTAGCTGGACATTTGCCGGTTTAGTGCCTTGTTTCTTCTGCGCAGCTTGCACAAAGCTCATTGCGGCTTTCGCGGTTCGAGTTGTGCATCGCCGGAGCTCTGCGGGAAAGAGCGAGAGAAGAGCCGCGAAAGCTCCGAGTGCGGCCAGCTCGCGTGTAGCCGCGAATGTGCGCTGTTCGCCGGTTGCAGGGCGAGTGCCTTCTGCGCGGCTGCTTCCAAGTTGACGGTAACTGCCAGCGTGCTAGCTGTGTAGGACAGTGAAGAGGCTGACGCGTGTGTGTCCGTAGAGCTGCTAGAAAGCGTACGTGACGAGCAGGAAGGGCTTTCAGAGCAGCCGGTTCTCGTCTTGCACAGTCGCCACACATCCGCACTTTTAGTGCCTCAGAACCCCGGACAGCTTGCAAAACACGGCTGTAACTGTCCCAGCGCAAGCTGTTCAGGAAAGCACAGAAACGCGATGTTCGCGTGCTTTTAGCGCTGCTCGCAAGAAGCCTCCGGAGCAGGCACTTCTCGTGCAGCAACAACCGTGCCTGCTACGATCTTTCCTAGCCTCTTTTCCTCCGGGCAGCCGGCTTGAGCTGATGTGAAGTGTTGGTGGGCAAATCATCCAGAGAAGCGTCGCAATGCTTCTGGGCTGTTAGCAAGAGCTTTCCTTGCTGAGCCTTTTCACGTTGGAGATTAGCTGGACATTTGCCGGTTTAGTGCCTTGTTTCTTCTGCGCAGCTTGCACAAAGCTCATTGCGGCTTTCGCGGTTCGAGTTGTGCATCGCCGGAGCTCTGCGGGAAAGAGCGAGAGAAGAGCCGCGAAAGCTCCGAGTGCGGCCAGCTCGCGTGTAGCCGCGAATGTGCGCTGTTCGCCGGTTGCAGGGCGAGTGCCTTCTGCGCGGCTGCTTCCAAGTTGACGGTAACTGCCAGCGTGCTAGCTGTGTAGGACAGTGAAGAGGCTGACGCGTGTGTGTCCGTAGAGCTGCTAGAAAGCGTACGTGACGAGCAGGAAGGGCTTTCAGAGCAGCCGGTTCTCGTCCTGGACAGTCGCCACACATCCGCACTTTTAGTGCCTCAGAACCCCGGACAGCTTGCAAAACACGGCTGTAACTGTCCCAGCGCAAGCTGTTCAGGAAAGCACAGAAACGCGATGTTCGCGTGCTTTTAGCGCTGCTCGCAAGAAGCCTCCGGAGCAGGCACTTCTCGTGCAGCAACAACCGTGCCTGCTACGATCTTTCCTAGCCTCTTTTCCTCCGGGCAGCCGGCTTGAGCTGATGTGAAGTGTTGGTGGGCAAATCATCCAGAGAAGCGTCGCAATGCTTCTGGGCTGTTAGCAAGAGCTTTCCTTGCTGAGCCTTTTCACGTTGGAGATTAGCTGGACATTTGCCGGTTTAGTGCCTTGTTTCTTCTGCGCAGCTTGCACAAAGCTCATTGCGGCTTTCGCGGTTCGAGTTGTGCATCGCCGGAGCTCTGCGGGAAAGAGCGAGAGAAGAGCCGCGAAAGCTCCGAGTGCGGCCAGCTCGCGTGTAGCCGCGAATGTGCGCTGTTCGCCGGTTGCAGGGCGAGTGCCTTCTGCGCGGCTGCTTCCAAGTTGACGGTAACTGCCAGCGTGCTAGCTGTGTAGGACAGTGAAGAGGCTGACGCGTGTGTGTCCGTAGAGCTGCTAGAAAGCGTACGTGACGAGCAGGAAGGGCTTTCAGAGCAGCCGGTTCTCGTCTTGCACAGTCGCCACACATCCGCACTTTTAGTGCCTCAGAACCCCGGACAGCTTGCAAAACACGGCTGTAACTGTCCCAGCGCAAGCTGTTCAGGAAAGCACAGAAACGCGATGTTCGCGTGCTTTTAGCGCTGCTCGCAAGAAGCCTCCGGAGCAGGCACTTCTCGTGCAGCAACAACCGTGCCTGCTACGATCTTTCCTAGCCTCTTTTCCTCCGGGCAGCCGGCTTGAGCTGATGTGAAGTGTTGGTGGGCAAATCATCCAGAGAAGCGTCGCAATGCTTCTGGGCTGTTAGCAAGAGCTTTCCTTGCTGAGCCTTTTCACGTTGGAGATTAGCTGGACATTTGCCGGTTTAGTGCCTTGTTTCTTCTGCGCAGCTTGCACAAAGCTCATTGCGGCTTTCGCGGTTCGAGTTGTGCATCGCCGGAGCTCTGCGGGAAAGAGCGAGAGAAGAGCCGCGAAAGCTCCGAGTGCGGCCAGCTCGCGTGTAGCCGCGAATGTGCGCTGTTCGCCGGTTGCAGGGCGAGTGCCTTCTGCGCGGCTGCTTCCAAGTTGACGGTAACTGCCAGCGTGCTAGCTGTGTAGGACAGTGAAGAGGCTGACGCGTGTGTGTCCGTAGAGCTGCTAGAAAGCGTACGTGACGAGCAGGAAGGGCTTTCAGAGCAGCCGGTTCTCGTCTTGCACAGTCGCCACACATCCGCACTTTTAGTGCCTCAGAACCCCGGACAGCTTGCAAAACACGGCTGTAACTGTCCCAGCGCAAGCTGTTCAGGAAAGCACAGAAACGCGATGTTCGCGTGCTTTTAGCGCTGCTCGCAAGAAGCCTCCGGAGCAGGCACTTCTCGTGCAGCAACAACCGTGCCTGCTACGATCTTTCCTAGCCTCTTTTCCTCCGGGCAGCCGGCTTGAGCTGATGTGAAGTGTTGGTGGGCAAATCATCCAGAGAAGCGTCGCAATGCTTCTGGGCTGTTAGCAAGAGCTTTCCTTGCTGAGCCTTTTCACGTTGGAGATTAGCTGGACATTTGCCGGTTTAGTGCCTTGTTTCTTCTGCGCAGCTTGCACAAAGCTCATTGCGGCTTTCGCGGTTCGAGTTGTGCATCGCCGGAGCTCTGCGGGAAAGAGCGAGAGAAGAGCCGCGAAAGCTCCGAGTGCGGCCAGCTCGCGTGTAGCCGCGAATGTGCGCTGTTCGCCGGTTGCAGGGCGAGTGCCTTCTGCGCGGCTGCTTCCAAGTTGACGGTAACTGCCAGCGTGCTAGCTGTGTAGGACAGTGAAGAGGCTGACGCGTGTGTGTCCGTAGAGCTGCTAGAAAGCGTACGTGACGAGCAGGAAGGGCTTTCAGAGCAGCCGGTTCTCGTCTTGCACAGTCGCCACACATCCGCACTTTTAGTGCCTCAGAACCCCGGACAGCTTGCAAAACACGGCTGTAACTGTCCCAGCGCAAGCTGTTCAGGAAAGCACAGAAACGCGATGTTCGCGTGCTTTTAGCGCTGCTCGCAAGAAGCCTCCGGAGCAGGCACTTCTCGTGCAGCAACAACCGTGCCTGCTACGATCTTTCCTAGCCTCTTTTCCTCCGGGCAGCCGGCTTGAGCTGATGTGAAGTGTTGGTGGGCAAATCATCCAGAGAAGCGTCGCAATGCTTCTGGGCTGTTAACAAGAGCTTTCCTTGCTGACCCTTTTCACGTTGGAGATTAGCTGGACATTTGCCGGTTTAGTGCCTTGTTTCTTCTGCGCAGCTTGCACAAAGCTCATTGCGGCTTTCGCGGTTCGAGTTGTGCATCGCCGGAGCTCTGCGGGAAAGAGCGAGAGAAGAGCCGCGAAAGCTCCGAGTGCGGCCAGCTCGCGTGTAGCCGCGAATGTGCGCTGTTCGCCGGTTGCAGGGCGACTGCCTTCTGCGCGGCTGCTTCCAAGTTGACGGTAACTGCCAGCGTGCTAGCTGTGTAGGACAGTGAAGAGGCTGACGCGTGTGTGTCCGTAGAGCTGCTAGAAAGCGTACGTGACGAGCAGGAAGGGCTTTCAGAGCAGCCGGTTCTCGTCTTGCACAGTCGCCACACATCCGCACTTTTAGTGCCTCAGAACCCCGGACAGCTTGCAAAACACGGCTGTAACTGTCCCAGCGCAAGCTGTTCAGGAAAGCACAGAAACGCGATGTTCGCGTGCTTTTAGCGCTGCTCGCAAGAAGCCTCCGGAGCAGGCACTTCTCGTGCAGCAACAACCGTGCCTGCTACGATCTTTCCTAGCCTCTTTTCCTCCGGGCAGCCGGCTTGAGCTGATGTGAAGTGTTGGTGGGCAAATCATCCAGAGAAGCGTCGCAATGCTTCTGGGCTGTTAGCAAGAGCTTTCCTTGCTGAGCCTTTTCACGTTGGAGATTAGCTGGACATTTGCCGGTTTAGTGCCTTGTTTCTTCTGCGCAGCTTGCACAAAGCTCATTGCGGCTTTCGCGGTTCGAGTTGTGCATCGCCGGAGCTCTGCGGGAAAGAGCGAGAGAAGAGCCGCGAAAGCTCCGAGTGCGGCCAGCTCGCGTGTAGCCGCGAATGTGCGCTGTTCGCCGGTTGCAGGGCGAGTGCCTTCTGCGCGGCTGCTTCCAAGTTGACGGTAACTGCCAGCGTGCTAGCTGTGTAGGACAGTGAAGAGGCTGACGCGTGTGTGTCCGTAGAGCTGCTAGAAAGCGTACGTGACGAGCAGGAAGGGCTTTCAGAGCAGCCGGTTCTCGTCTTGCACAGTCGCCACACATCCGCACTTTTAGTGCCTCAGAACCCCGGACAGCTTGCAAAACACGGCTGTAACTGTCCCAGCGCAAGCTGTTCAGGAAAGCACAGAAACGCGATGTTCGCGTGCTTTTAGCGCTGCTCGCAAGAAGCCTCCGGAGCAGGCACTTCTCGTGCAGCAACAACCGTGCCTGCTACGATCTTTCCTAGCCTCTTTTCCTCCGGGCAGCCGGCTTGAGCTGATGTGAAGTGTTGGTGGGCAAATCATCCAGAGAAGCGTCGCAATGCTTCTGGGCTGTTAACAAGAGCTTTCCTTGCTGACCCTTTTCACGTTGGAGATTAGCTGGACATTTGCCGGTTTAGTGCCTTGTTTCTTCTGCGCAGCTTGCACAAAGCTCATTGCGGCTTTCGCGGTTCGAGTTGTGCATCGCCGGAGCTCTGCGGGAAAGAGCGAGAGAAGAGCCGCGAAAGCTCCGAGTGCGGCCAGCTCGCGTGTAGCCGCGAATGTGCGCTGTTCGCCGGTTGCAGGGCGAGTGCCTTCTGCGCGGCTGCTTCCAAGTTGACGGTAACTGCCAGCGTGCTAGCTGTGTAGGACAGTGAAGAGGCTGACGCGTGTGTGTCCGTAGAGCTGCTAGAAAGCGTACGTGACGAGCAGGAAGGGCTTTCAGAGCAGCCGGTTCTCGTCTTGCACAGTCGCCACACATCCGCACTTTTAGTGCCTCAGAACCCCGGACAGCTTGCAAAACACGGCTGTAACTGTCCCAGCGCAAGCTGTTCAGGAAAGCACAGAAACGCGATGTTCGCGTGCTTTTAGCGCTGCTCGCAAGAAGCCTCCGGAGCAGGCACTTCTCGTGCAGCAACAACCGTGCCTGCTACGATCTTTCCTAGCCTCTTTTCCTCCGGGCAGCCGGCTTGAGCTGATGTGAAGTGTTGGTGGGCAAATCATCCAGAGAAGCGTCGCAATGCTTCTGGGCTGTTAGCAAGAGCTTTCCTTGCTGAGCCTTTTCACGTTGGAGATTAGCTGGACATTTGCCGGTTTAGTGCCTTGTTTCTTCTGCGCAGCTTGCACAAAGCTCATTGCGGCTTTCGCGGTTCGAGTTGTGCATCGCCGGAGCTCTGCGGGAAAGAGCGAGAGAAGAGCCGCGAAAGCTCCGAGTGCGGCCAGCTCGCGTGTAGCCGCGAATGTGCGCTGTTCGCCGGTTGCAGGGCGACTGCCTTCTGCGCGGCTGCTTCCAAGTTGACGGTAACTGCCAGCGTGCTAGCTGTGTAGGACAGTGAAGAGGCTGACGCGTGTGTGTCCGTAGAGCTGCTAGAAAGCGTACGTGACGAGCAGGAAGGGCTTTCAGAGCAGCCGGTTCTCGTCTTGCACAGTCGCCACACATCCGCACTTTTAGTGCCTCAGAACCCCGGACAGCTTGCAAAACACGGCTGTAACTGTCCCAGCGCAAGCTGTTCAGGAAAGCACAGAAACGCGATGTTCGCGTGCTTTTAGCGCTGCTCGCAAGAAGCCTCCGGAGCAGGCACTTCTCGTGCAGCAACAACCGTGCCTGCTACGATCTTTCCTAGCCTCTTTTCCTCCGGGCAGCCGGCTTGAGCTGATGTGAAGTGTTGGTGGGCAAATCATCCAGAGAAGCGTCGCAATGCTTCTGGGCTGTTAGCAAGAGCTTTCCTTGCTGAGCCTTTTCACGTTGGAGATTAGCTGGACATTTGCCGGTTTAGTGCCTTGTTTCTTCTGCGCAGCTTGCACAAAGCTCATTACGGCTTTCGCGGTTCGAGTTGTGCATCGCCGGAGCTCTGCGGGAAAGAGCGAGAGAAGAGCCGCGAAAGCTCCGAGTGCGGCCAGCTCGCGTGTAGCCGCGAATGTGCGCTGTTCGCCGGTTGCAGGGCGACTGCCTTCTGCGCGGCTGCTTCCAAGTTGACGGTAACTGCCAGCGTGCTAGCTGTGTAGGACAGTGAAGAGGCTGACGCGTGTGTGTCCGTAGAGCTGCTAGAAAGCGTACGTGACGAGCAGGAAGGGCTTTCAGAGCAGCCGGTTCTCGTCTTGCACAGTCGCCACACATCCGCACTTTTAGTGCCTCAGAACCCCGGACAGCTTGCAAAACACGGCTGTAGCTGTCCCAGCGCAAGCTGTTCAGGAAAGCACAGAAACGCGATGTTCGCGTGCTTTTAGCGCTGCTCGCAAGAAGCCTCCGGAGCAGGCACTTCTCGTGCAGCAACAACCGTGCCTGCTACGATCTTTCCTAGCCTCTTTTCCTCCGGGCAGCCGGCTTGAGCTGATGTGAAGTGTTGGTGGGCAAATCATCCAGAGAAGCGTCGCAATGCTTCTGGGCTGTTAGCAAGAGCTTTCCTTGCTGAGCCTTTTCACGTTGGAGATTAGCTGGACATTTGCCGGTTTAGTGCCTTGTTTCTTCTGCGCAGCTTGCACAAAGCTCATTGCGGCTTTCGCGGTTCGAGTTGTGCATCGCCGGAGCTCTGCGGGAAAGAGCGAGAGAAGAGCCGCGAAAGCTCCGAGTGCGGCCAGCTCGCGTGTAGCCGCGAATGTGCGCTGTTCGCCGGTTGCAGGGCGAGTGCCTTCTGCGCGGCTGCTTCCAAGTTGACGGTAACTGCCAGCGTGCTAGCTGTGTAGGACAGTGAAGAGGCTGACGCGTGTGTGTCCGTAGAGCTGCTAGAAAGCGTACGTGACGAGCAGGAAGGGCTTTCAGAGCAGCCGGTTCTCGTCTTGCACAGTCGCCACACATCCGCACTTTTAGTGCCTCAGAACCCCGGACAGCTTGCAAAACACGGCTGTAACTGTCCCAGCGCAAGCTGTTCAGGAAAGCACAGAAACGCGATGTTCGCGTGCTTTTAGCGCTGCTCGCAAGAAGCCTCCGGAGCAGGCACTTCTCGTGCAGCAACAACCGTGCCTGCTACGATCTTTCCTAGCCTCTTTTCCTCCGGGCAGCCGGCTTGAGCTGATGTGAAGTGTTGGTGGGCAAATCATCCAGAGAAGCGTCGCAATGCTTCTGGGCTGTTAGCAAGAGCTTTCCTTGCTGAGCCTTTTCACGTTGGAGATTAGCTGGACATTTGCCGGTTTAGTGCCTTGTTTCTTCTGCGCAGCTTGCACAAAGCTCATTGCGGCTTTCGCGGTTCGAGTTGTGCATCGCCGGAGCTCTGCGGGAAAGAGCGAGAGAAGAGCCGCGAAAGCTCCGAGTGCGGCCAGCTCGCGTGTAGCCGCGAATGTGCGCTGTTCGCCGGTTGCAGGGCGAGTGCCTTCTGCGCGGCTGCTTCCAAGTTGACGGTAACTGCCAGCGTGCTAGCTGTGTAGGACAGTGAAGAGGCTGACGCGTGTGTGTCCGTAGAGCTGCTAGAAAGCGTACGTGACGAGCAGGAAGGGCTTTCAGAGCAGCCGGTTCTCGTCTTGCACAGTCGCCACACATCCGCACTTTTAGTGCCTCAGAACCCCGGACAGCTTGCAAAACACGGCTGTAACTGTCCCAGCGCAAGCTGTTCAGGAAAGCACAGAAACGCGATGTTCGCGTGCTTTTAGCGCTGCTCGCAAGAAGCCTCCGGAGCAGGCACTTCTCGTGCAGCAACAACCGTGCCTGCTACGATCTTTCCTAGCCTCTTTTCCTCCGGGCAGCCGGCTTGAGCTGATGTGAAGTGTTGGTGGGCAAATCATCCAGAGAAGCGTCGCAATGCTTCTGGGCTGTTAGCAAGAGCTTTCCTTGCTGAGCCTTTTCACGTTGGAGATTAGCTGGACATTTGCCGGTTTAGTGCCTTGTTTCTTCTGCGCAGCTTGCACAAAGCTCATTACGGCTTTCGCGGTTCGAGTTGTGCATCGCCGGAGCTCTGCGGGAAAGAGCGAGAGAAGAGCCGCGAAAGCTCCGAGTGCGGCCAGCTCGCGTGTAGCCGCGAATGTGCGCTGTTCGCCGGTTGCAGGGCGAGTGCCTTCTGCGCGGCTGCTTCCAAGTTGACGGTAACTGCCAGCGTGCTAGCTGTGTAGGACAGTGAAGAGGCTGACGCGTGTGTGTCCGTAGAGCTGCTAGAAAGCGTACGTGACGAGCAGGAAGGGCTTTCAGAGCAGCCGGTTCTCGTCTTGCACAGTCGCCACACATCCGCACTTTTAGTGCCTCAGAACCCCGGACAGCTTGCAAAACACAGCTGTAGCTGTCCCAGCGCAAGCTGTTCAGGAAAGCACAGAAACGCGATGTTCGCGTGCTTTTAGCGCTGCTCGCAAGAAGCCTCCGGAGCAGGCACTTCTCGTGCAGCAACAACCGTGCCTGCTACGATCTTTCCTAGCCTCTTTTCCTCCGGGCAGCCGGCTTGAGCTGATGTGAAGTGTTGGTGGGCAAATCATCCAGAGAAGCGTCGCAATGCTTCTGGGCTGTTAGCAAGAGCTTTCCTTGCTGAGCCTTTTCACGTTGGAGATTAGCTGGACATTTGCCGGTTTAGTGCCTTGTTTCTTCTGCGCAGCTTGCACAAAGCTCATTGCGGCTTTCGCGGTTCGAGTTGTGCATCGCCGGAGCTCTGCGGGAAAGAGCGAGAGAAGAGCCGCGAAAGCTCCGAGTGCGGCCAGCTCGCGTGTAGCCGCGAATGTGCGCTGTTCGCCGGTTGCAGGGCGACTGCCTTCTGCGCGGCTGCTTCCAAGTTGACGGTAACTGCCAGCGTGCTAGCTGTGTAGGACAGTGAAGAGGCTGACGCGTGTGTGTCCGTAGAGCTGCTAGAAAGCGTACGTGACGAGCAGGAAGGGCTTTCAGAGCAGCCGGTTCTCGTCTTGCACAGTCGCCACACATCCGCACTTTTAGTGCCTCAGAACCCCGGACAGCTTGCAAAACACGGCTGTAACTGTCCCAGCGCAAGCTGTTCAGGAAAGCACAGAAACGCGATGTTCGCGTGCTTTTAGCGCTGCTCGCAAGAAGCCTCCGGAGCAGGCACTTCTCGTGCAGCAACAACCGTGCCTGCTACGATCTTTCCTAGCCTCTTTTCCTCCGGGCAGCCGGCTTGAGCTGATGTGAAGTGTTGGTGGGCAAATCATCCAGAGAAGCGTCGCAATGCTTCTGGGCTGTTAGCAAGAGCTTTCCTTGCTGAGCCTTTTCACGTTGGAGATTAGCTGGACATTTGCCGGTTTAGTGCCTTGTTTCTTCTGCGCAGCTTGCACAAAGCTCATTGCGGCTTTCGCGGTTCGAGTTGTGCATCGCCGGAGCTCTGCGGGAAAGAGCGAGAGAAGAGCCGCGAAAGCTCCGAGTGCGGCCAGCTCGCGTGTAGCCGCGAATGTGCGCTGTTCGCCGGTTGCAGGGCGAGTGCCTTCTGCGCGGCTGCTTCCAAGTTGACGGTAACTGCCAGCGTGCTAGCTGTGTAGGACAGTGAAGAGGCTGACGCGTGTGTGTCCGTAGAGCTGCTAGAAAGCGTACGTGACGAGCAGGAAGGGCTTTCAGAGCAGCCGGTTCTCGTCTTGCACAGTCGCCACACATCCGCACTTTTAGTGCCTCAGAACCCCGGACAGCTTGCAAAACACGGCTGTAACTGTCCCAGCGCAAGCTGTTCAGGAAAGCACAGAAACGCGATGTTCGCGTGCTTTTAGCGCTGCTCGCAAGAAGCCTCCGGAGCAGGCACTTCTCGTGCAGCAACAACCGTGCCTGCTACGATCTTTCCTAGCCTCTTTTCCTCCGGGCAGCCGGCTTGAGCTGATGTGAAGTGTTGGTGGGCAAATCATCCAGAGAAGCGTCGCAATGCTTCTGGGCTGTTAGCAAGAGCTTTCCTTGCTGAGCCTTTTCACGTTGGAGATTAGCTGGACATTTGCCGGTTTAGTGCCTTGTTTCTTCTGCGCAGCTTGCACAAAGCTCATTGCGGCTTTCGCGGTTCGAGTTGTGCATCGCCGGAGCTCTGCGGGAAAGAGCGAGAGAAGAGCCGCGAAAGCTCCGAGTGCGGCCAGCTCGCGTGTAGCCGCGAATGTGCGCTGTTCGCCGGTTGCAGGGCGAGTGCCTTCTGCGCGGCTGCTTCCAAGTTGACGGTAACTGCCAGCGTGCTAGCTGTGTAGGACAGTGAAGAGGCTGACGCGTGTGTGTCCGTAGAGCTGCTAGAAAGCGTACGTGACGAGCAGGAAGGGCTTTCAGAGCAGCCGGTTCTCGTCTTGCACAGTCGCCACACATCCGCACTTTTAGTGCCTCAGAACCCCGGACAGCTTGCAAAACACGGCTGTAACTGTCCCAGCGCAAGCTGTTCAGGAAAGCACAGAAACGCGATGTTCGCGTGCTTTTAGCGCTGCTCGCAAGAAGCCTCCGGAGCAGGCACTTCTCGTGCAGCAACAACCGTGCCTGCTACGATCTTTCCTAGCCTCTTTTCCTCCGGGCAGCCGGCTTGAGCTGATGTGAAGTGTTGGTGGGCAAATCATCCAGAGAAGCGTCGCAATGCTTCTGGGCTGTTAGCAAGAGCTTTCCTTGCTGAGCCTTTTCACGTTGGAGATTAGCTGGACATTTGCCGGTTTAGTGCCTTGTTTCTTCTGCGCAGCTTGCACAAAGCTCATTGCGGCTTTCGCGGTTCGAGTTGTGCATCGCCGGAGCTCTGCGGGAAAGAGCGAGAGAAGAGCCGCGAAAGCTCCGAGTGCGGCCAGCTCGCGTGTAGCCGCGAATGTGCGCTGTTCGCCGGTTGCAGGGCGAGTGCCTTCTGCGCGGCTGCTTCCAAGTTGACGGTAACTGCCAGCGTGCTAGCTGTGTAGGACAGTGAAGAGGCTGACGCGTGTGTGTCCGTAGAGCTGCTAGAAAGCGTACGTGACGAGCAGGAAGGGCTTTCAGAGCAGCCGGTTCTCGTCTTGCACAGTCGCCACACATCCGCACTTTTAGTGCCTCAGAACCCCGGACAGCTTGCAAAACACGGCTGTAACTGTCCCAGCGCAAGCTGTTCAGGAAAGCACAGAAACGCGATGTTCGCGTGCTTTTAGCGCTGCTCGCAAGAAGCCTCCGGAGCAGGCACTTCTCGTGCAGCAACAACCGTGCCTGCTACGATCTTTCCTAGCCTCTTTTCCTCCGGGCAGCCGGCTTGAGCTGATGTGAAGTGTTGGTGGGCAAATCATCCAGAGAAGCGTCGCAATGCTTCTGGGCTGTTAGCAAGAGCTTTCCTTGCTGAGCCTTTTCACGTTGGAGATTAGCTGGACATTTGCCGGTTTAGTGCCTTGTTTCTTCTGCGCAGCTTGCACAAAGCTCATTACGGCTTTCGCGGTTCGAGTTGTGCATCGCCGGAGCTCTGCGGGAAAGAGCGAGAGAAGAGCCGCGAAAGCTCCGAGTGCGGCCAGCTCGCGTGTAGCCGCGAATGTGCGCTGTTCGCCGGTTGCAGGGCGACTGCCTTCTGCGCGGCTGCTTCCAAGTTGACGGTAACTGCCAGCGTGCTAGCTGTGTAGGACAGTGAAGAGGCTGACGCGTGTGTGTCCGTAGAGCTGCTAGAAAGCGTACGTGACGAGCAGGAAGGGCTTTCAGAGCAGCCGGTTCTCGTCTTGCACAGTCGCCACACATCCGCACTTTTAGTGCCTCAGAACCCCGGACAGCTTGCAAAACACGGCTGTAGCTGTCCCAGCGCAAGCTGTTCAGGAAAGCACAGAAACGCGATGTTCGCGTGCTTTTAGCGCTGCTCGCAAGAAGCCTCCGGAGCAGGCACTTCTCGTGCAGCAACAACCGTGCCTGCTACGATCTTTCCTAGCCTCTTTTCCTCCGGGCAGCCGGCTTGAGCTGATGTGAAGTGTTGGTGGGCAAATCATCCAGAGAAGCGTCGCAATGCTTCTGGGCTGTTAGCAAGAGCTTTCCTTGCTGAGCCTTTTCACGTTGGAGATTAGCTGGACATTTGCCGGTTTAGTGCCTTGTTTCTTCTGCGCAGCTTGCACAAAGCTCATTGCGGCTTTCGCGGTTCGAGTTGTGCATCGCCGGAGCTCTGCGGGAAAGAGCGAGAGAAGAGCCGCGAAAGCTCCGAGTGCGGCCAGCTCGCGTGTAGCCGCGAATGTGCGCTGTTCGCCGGTTGCAGGGCGAGTGCCTTCTGCGCGGCTGCTTCCAAGTTGACGGTAACTGCCAGCGTGCTAGCTGTGTAGGACAGTGAAGAGGCTGACGCGTGTGTGTCCGTAGAGCTGCTAGAAAGCGTACGTGACGAGCAGGAAGGGCTTTCAGAGCAGCCGGTTCTCGTCTTGCACAGTCGCCACACATCCGCACTTTTAGTGCCTCAGAACCCCGGACAGCTTGCAAAACACGGCTGTAACTGTCCCAGCGCAAGCTGTTCAGGAAAGCACAGAAACGCGATGTTCGCGTGCTTTTAGCGCTGCTCGCAAGAAGCCTCCGGAGCAGGCACTTCTCGTGCAGCAACAACCGTGCCTGCTACGATCTTTCCTAGCCTCTTTTCCTCCGGGCAGCCGGCTTGAGCTGATGTGAAGTGTTGGTGGGCAAATCATCCAGAGAAGCGTCGCAATGCTTCTGGGCTGTTAGCAAGAGCTTTCCTTGCTGAGCCTTTTCACGTTGGAGATTAGCTGGACATTTGCCGGTTTAGTGCCTTGTTTCTTCTGCGCAGCTTGCACAAAGCTCATTGCGGCTTTCGCGGTTCGAGTTGTGCATCGCCGGAGCTCTGCGGGAAAGAGCGAGAGAAGAGCCGCGAAAGCTCCGAGTGCGGCCAGCTCGCGTGTAGCCGCGAATGTGCGCTGTTCGCCGGTTGCAGGGCGAGTGCCTTCTGCGCGGCTGCTTCCAAGTTGACGGTAACTGCCAGCGTGCTAGCTGTGTAGGACAGTGAAGAGGCTGACGCGTGTGTGTCCGTAGAGCTGCTAGAAAGCGTACGTGACGAGCAGGAAGGGCTTTCAGAGCAGCCGGTTCTCGTCTTGCACAGTCGCCACACATCCGCACTTTTAGTGCCTCAGAACCCCGGACAGCTTGCAAAACACGGCTGTAACTGTCCCAGCGCAAGCTGTTCAGGAAAGCACAGAAACGCGATGTTCGCGTGCTTTTAGCGCTGCTCGCAAGAAGCCTCCGGAGCAGGCACTTCTCGTGCAGCAACAACCGTGCCTGCTACGATCTTTCCTAGCCTCTTTTCCTCCGGGCAGCCGGCTTGAGCTGATGTGAAGTGTTGGTGGGCAAATCATCCAGAGAAGCGTCGCAATGCTTCTGGGCTGTTAGCAAGAGCTTTCCTTGCTGAGCCTTTTCACGTTGGAGATTAGCTGGACATTTGCCGGTTTAGTGCCTTGTTTCTTCTGCGCAGCTTGCACAAAGCTCATTACGGCTTTCGCGGTTCGAGTTGTGCATCGCCGGAGCTCTGCGGGAAAGAGCGAGAGAAGAGCCGCGAAAGCTCCGAGTGCGGCCAGCTCGCGTGTAGCCGCGAATGTGCGCTGTTCGCCGGTTGCAGGGCGAGTGCCTTCTGCGCGGCTGCTTCCAAGTTGACGGTAACTGCCAGCGTGCTAGCTGTGTAGGACAGTGAAGAGGCTGACGCGTGTGTGTCCGTAGAGCTGCTAGAAAGCGTACGTGACGAGCAGGAAGGGCTTTCAGAGCAGCCGGTTCTCGTCTTGCACAGTCGCCACACATCCGCACTTTTAGTGCCTCAGAACCCCGGACAGCTTGCAAAACACAGCTGTAGCTGTCCCAGCGCAAGCTGTTCAGGAAAGCACAGAAACGCGATGTTCGCGTGCTTTTAGCGCTGCTCGCAAGAAGCCTCCGGAGCAGGCACTTCTCGTGCAGCAACAACCGTGCCTGCTACGATCTTTCCTAGCCTCTTTTCCTCCGGGCAGCCGGCTTGAGCTGATGTGAAGTGTTGGTGGGCAAATCATCCAGAGAAGCGTCGCAATGCTTCTGGGCTGTTAGCAAGAGCTTTCCTTGCTGAGCCTTTTCACGTTGGAGATTAGCTGGACATTTGCCGGTTTAGTGCCTTGTTTCTTCTGCGCAGCTTGCACAAAGCTCATTGCGGCTTTCGCGGTTCGAGTTGTGCATCGCCGGAGCTCTGCGGGAAAGAGCGAGAGAAGAGCCGCGAAAGCTCCGAGTGCGGCCAGCTCGCGTGTAGCCGCGAATGTGCGCTGTTCGCCGGTTGCAGGGCGACTGCCTTCTGCGCGGCTGCTTCCAAGTTGACGGTAACTGCCAGCGTGCTAGCTGTGTAGGACAGTGAAGAGGCTGACGCGTGTGTGTCCGTAGAGCTGCTAGAAAGCGTACGTGACGAGCAGGAAGGGCTTTCAGAGCAGCCGGTTCTCGTCTTGCACAGTCGCCACACATCCGCACTTTTAGTGCCTCAGAACCCCGGACAGCTTGCAAAACACGGCTGTAACTGTCCCAGCGCAAGCTGTTCAGGAAAGCACAGAAACGCGATGTTCGCGTGCTTTTAGCGCTGCTCGCAAGAAGCCTCCGGAGCAGGCACTTCTCGTGCAGCAACAACCGTGCCTGCTACGATCTTTCCTAGCCTCTTTTCCTCCGGGCAGCCGGCTTGAGCTGATGTGAAGTGTTGGTGGGCAAATCATCCAGAGAAGCGTCGCAATGCTTCTGGGCTGTTAGCAAGAGCTTTCCTTGCTGAGCCTTTTCACGTTGGAGATTAGCTGGACATTTGCCGGTTTAGTGCCTTGTTTCTTCTGCGCAGCTTGCACAAAGCTCATTGCGGCTTTCGCGGTTCGAGTTGTGCATCGCCGGAGCTCTGCGGGAAAGAGCGAGAGAAGAGCCGCGAAAGCTCCGAGTGCGGCCAGCTCGCGTGTAGCCGCGAATGTGCGCTGTTCGCCGGTTGCAGGGCGAGTGCCTTCTGCGCGGCTGCTTCCAAGTTGACGGTAACTGCCAGCGTGCTAGCTGTGTAGGACAGTGAAGAGGCTGACGCGTGTGTGTCCGTAGAGCTGCTAGAAAGCGTACGTGACGAGCAGGAAGGGCTTTCAGAGCAGCCGGTTCTCGTCTTGCACAGTCGCCACACATCCGCACTTTTAGTGCCTCAGAACCCCGGACAGCTTGCAAAACACGGCTGTAACTGTCCCAGCGCAAGCTGTTCAGGAAAGCACAGAAACGCGATGTTCGCGTGCTTTTAGCGCTGCTCGCAAGAAGCCTCCGGAGCAGGCACTTCTCGTGCAGCAACAACCGTGCCTGCTACGATCTTTCCTAGCCTCTTTTCCTCCGGGCAGCCGGCTTGAGCTGATGTGAAGTGTTGGTGGGCAAATCATCCAGAGAAGCGTCGCAATGCTTCTGGGCTGTTAGCAAGAGCTTTCCTTGCTGAGCCTTTTCACGTTGGAGATTAGCTGGACATTTGCCGGTTTAGTGCCTTGTTTCTTCTGCGCAGCTTGCACAAAGCTCATTGCGGCTTTCGCGGTTCGAGTTGTGCATCGCCGGAGCTCTGCGGGAAAGAGCGAGAGAAGAGCCGCGAAAGCTCCGAGTGCGGCCAGCTCGCGTGTAGCCGCGAATGTGCGCTGTTCGCCGGTTGCAGGGCGAGTGCCTTCTGCGCGGCTGCTTCCAAGTTGACGGTAACTGCCAGCGTGCTAGCTGTGTAGGACAGTGAAGAGGCTGACGCGTGTGTGTCCGTAGAGCTGCTAGAAAGCGTACGTGACGAGCAGGAAGGGCTTTCAGAGCAGCCGGTTCTCGTCTTGCACAGTCGCCACACATCCGCACTTTTAGTGCCTCAGAACCCCGGACAGCTTGCAAAACACGGCTGTAACTGTCCCAGCGCAAGCTGTTCAGGAAAGCACAGAAACGCGATGTTCGCGTGCTTTTAGCGCTGCTCGCAAGAAGCCTCCGGAGCAGGCACTTCTCGTGCAGCAACAACCGTGCCTGCTACGATCTTTCCTAGCCTCTTTTCCTCCGGGCAGCCGGCTTGAGCTGATGTGAAGTGTTGGTGGGCAAATCATCCAGAGAAGCGTCGCAATGCTTCTGGGCTGTTAGCAAGAGCTTTCCTTGCTGAGCCTTTTCACGTTGGAGATTAGCTGGACATTTGCCGGTTTAGTGCCTTGTTTCTTCTGCGCAGCTTGCACAAAGCTCATTGCGGCTTTCGCGGTTCGAGTTGTGCATCGCCGGAGCTCTGCGGGAAAGAGCGAGAGAAGAGCCGCGAAAGCTCCGAGTGCGGCCAGCTCGCGTGTAGCCGCGAATGTGCGCTGTTCGCCGGTTGCAGGGCGAGTGCCTTCTGCGCGGCTGCTTCCAAGTTGACGGTAACTGCCAGCGTGCTAGCTGTGTAGGACAGTGAAGAGGCTGACGCGTGTGTGTCCGTAGAGCTGCTAGAAAGCGTACGTGACGAGCAGGAAGGGCTTTCAGAGCAGCCGGTTCTCGTCTTGCACAGTCGCCACACATCCGCACTTTTAGTGCCTCAGAACCCCGGACAGCTTGCAAAACACGGCTGTAACTGTCCCAGCGCAAGCTGTTCAGGAAAGCACAGAAACGCGATGTTCGCGTGCTTTTAGCGCTGCTCGCAAGAAGCCTCCGGAGCAGGCACTTCTCGTGCAGCAACAACCGTGCCTGCTACGATCTTTCCTAGCCTCTTTTCCTCCGGGCAGCCGGCTTGAGCTGATGTGAAGTGTTGGTGGGCAAATCATCCAGAGAAGCGTCGCAATGCTTCTGGGCTGTTAGCAAGAGCTTTCCTTGCTGAGCCTTTTCACGTTGGAGATTAGCTGGACATTTGCCGGTTTAGTGCCTTGTTTCTTCTGCGCAGCTTGCACAAAGCTCATTGCGGCTTTCGCGGTTCGAGTTGTGCATCGCCGGAGCTCTGCGGGAAAGAGCGAGAGAAGAGCCGCGAAAGCTCCGAGTGCGGCCAGCTCGCGTGTAGCCGCGAATGTGCGCTGTTCGCCGGTTGCAGGGCGAGTGCCTTCTGCGCGGCTGCTTCCAAGTTGACGGTAACTGCCAGCGTGCTAGCTGTGTAGGACAGTGAAGAGGCTGACGCGTGTGTGTCCGTAGAGCTGCTAGAAAGCGTACGTGACGAGCAGGAAGGGCTTTCAGAGCAGCCGGTTCTCGTCTTGCACAGTCGCCACACATCCGCACTTTTAGTGCCTCAGAACCCCGGACAGCTTGCAAAACACGGCTGTAACTGTCCCAGCGCAAGCTGTTCAGGAAAGCACAGAAACGCGATGTTCGCGTGCTTTTAGCGCTGCTCGCAAGAAGCCTCCGGAGCAGGCACTTCTCGTGCAGCAACAACCGTGCCTGCTACGATCTTTCCTAGCCTCTTTTCCTCCGGGCAGCCGGCTTGAGCTGATGTGAAGTGTTGGTGGGCAAATCATCCAGAGAAGCGTCGCAATGCTTCTGGGCTGTTAGCAAGAGCTTTCCTTGCTGAGCCTTTTCACGTTGGAGATTAGCTGGACATTTGCCGGTTTAGTGCCTTGTTTCTTCTGCGCAGCTTGCACAAAGCTCATTGCGGCTTTCGCGGTTCGAGTTGTGCATCGCCGGAGCTCTGCGGGAAAGAGCGAGAGAAGAGCCGCGAAAGCTCCGAGTGCGGCCAGCTCGCGTGTAGCCGCGAATGTGCGCTGTTCGCCGGTTGCAGGGCGAGTGCCTTCTGCGCGGCTGCTTCCAAGTTGACGGTAACTGCCAGCGTGCTAGCTGTGTAGGACAGTGAAGAGGCTGACGCGTGTGTGTCCGTAGAGCTGCTAGAAAGCGTACGTGACGAGCAGGAAGGGCTTTCAGAGCAGCCGGTTCTCGTCTTGCACAGTCGCCACACATCCGCACTTTTAGTGCCTCAGAACCCCGGACAGCTTGCAAAACACGGCTGTAACTGTCCCAGCGCAAGCTGTTCAGGAAAGCACAGAAACGCGATGTTCGCGTGCTTTTAGCGCTGCTCGCAAGAAGCCTCCGGAGCAGGCACTTCTCGTGCAGCAACAACCGTGCCTGCTACGATCTTTCCTAGCCTCTTTTCCTCCGGGCAGCCGGCTTGAGCTGATGTGAAGTGTTGGTGGGCAAATCATCCAGAGAAGCGTCGCAATGCTTCTGGGCTGTTAGCAAGAGCTTTCCTTGCTGAGCCTTTTCACGTTGGAGATTAGCTGGACATTTGCCGGTTTAGTGCCTTGTTTCTTCTGCGCAGCTTGCACAAAGCTCATTGCGGCTTTCGCGGTTCGAGTTGTGCATCGCCGGAGCTCTGCGGGAAAGAGCGAGAGAAGAGCCGCGAAAGCTCCGAGTGCGGCCAGCTCGCGTGTAGCCGCGAATGTGCGCTGTTCGCCGGTTGCAGGGCGAGTGCCTTCTGCGCGGCTGCTTCCAAGTTGACGGTAACTGCCAGCGTGCTAGCTGTGTAGGACAGTGAAGAGGCTGACGCGTGTGTGTCCGTAGAGCTGCTAGAAAGCGTACGTGACGAGCAGGAAGGGCTTTCAGAGCAGCCGGTTCTCGTCTTGCACAGTCGCCACACATCCGCACTTTTAGTGCCTCAGAACCCCGGACAGCTTGCAAAACACGGCTGTAACTGTCCCAGCGCAAGCTGTTCAGGAAAGCACAGAAACGCGATGTTCGCGTGCTTTTAGCGCTGCTCGCAAGAAGCCTCCGGAGCAGGCACTTCTCGTGCAGCAACAACCGTGCCTGCTACGATCTTTCCTAGCCTCTTTTCCTCCGGGCAGCCGGCTTGAGCTGATGTGAAGTGTTGGTGGGCAAATCATCCAGAGAAGCGTCGCAATGCTTCTGGGCTGTTAGCAAGAGCTTTCCTTGCTGAGCCTTTTCACGTTGGAGATTAGCTGGACATTTGCCGGTTTAGTGCCTTGTTTCTTCTGCGCAGCTTGCACAAAGCTCATTGCGGCTTTCGCGGTTCGAGTTGTGCATCGCCGGAGCTCTGCGGGAAAGAGCGAGAGAAGAGCCGCGAAAGCTCCGAGTGCGGCCAGCTCGCGTGTAGCCGCGAATGTGCGCTGTTCGCCGGTTGCAGGGCGAGTGCCTTCTGCGCGGCTGCTTCCAAGTTGACGGTAACTGCCAGCGTGCTAGCTGTGTAGGACAGTGAAGAGGCTGACGCGTGTGTGTCCGTAGAGCTGCTAGAAAGCGTACGTGACGAGCAGGAAGGGCTTTCAGAGCAGCCGGTTCTCGTCTTGCACAGTCGCCACACATCCGCACTTTTAGTGCCTCAGAACCCCGCACAGCTTGCAAAACACGGCTGTAACTGTCCCAGCGCAAGCTGTTCAGGAAAGCACAGAAACGCGATGTTCGCGTGCTTTTTAGCGCTGCTCGCAAGAAGCCTCCGGAGCAGGCACTTCTCGTGCAGCAACAACCGTGCCTGCTACGATCTTTCCTAGCCTCTTTTCCTCCGGGCAGCCGGCTTGAGCTGATGTGAAGTGTTGGTGGGCAAATCATCCAGAGAAGCGTCGCAATGCTTCTGGGCTGTTAGCAAGAGCTTTCCTTGCTGACCCTTTTCACGTTGGAGATTAGCTGGACATTTGCCGGTTTAGTGCCTTGTTTCTTCTGCGCAGCTTGCACAAAGCTCATTGCGGCTTTCGCGGTTCGAGTTGTGCATCGCCGGAGCTCTGCGGGAAAGAGCGAGAGAAGAGCCGCGAAAGCTCCGAGTGCGGCCAGCTCGCGTGTAGCCGCGAATGTGCGCTGTTCGCCGGTTGCAGGGCGAGTGCCTTCTGCGCGGCTGCTTCCAAGTTGACGGTAACTGCCAGCGTGCTAGCTGTGTAGGACAGTGAAGAGGCTGACGCGTGTGTGTCCGTAGAGCTGCTAGAAAGCGTACGTGACGAGCAGGAAGGGCTTTCAGAGCAGCCGGTTCTCGTCTTGCACAGTCGCCACACATCCGCACTTTTAGTGCCTCAGAACCCCGGACAGCTTGCAAAACACGGCTGTAACTGTCCCAGCGCAAGCTGTTCAGGAAAGCACAGAAACGCGATGTTCGCGTGCTTTTAGCGCTGCTCGCAAGAAGCCTCCGGAGCAGGCACTTCTCGTGCAGCAACAACCGTGCCTGCTACGATCTTTCCTAGCCTCTTTTCCTCCGGGCAGCCGGCTTGAGCTGATGTGAAGTGTTGGTGGGCAAATCATCCAGAGAAGCGTCGCAATGCTTCTGGGCTGTTAGCAAGAGCTTTCCTTGCTGACCCTTTTCACGTTGGAGATTAGCTGGACATTTGCCGGTTTAGTGCCTTGTTTCTTCTGCGCAGCTTGCACAAAGCTCATTGCGGCTTTCGCGGTTCGAGTTGTGCATCGCCGGAGCTCTGCGGGAAAGAGCGAGAGAAGAGCCGCGAAAGCTCCGAGTGCGGCCAGCTCGCGTGTAGCCGCGAATGTGCGCTGTTCGCCGGTTGCAGGGCGAGTGCCTTCTGCGCGGCTGCTTCCAAGTTGACGGTAACTGCCAGCGTGCTAGCTGTGTAGGACAGTGAAGAGGCTGACGCGTGTGTGTCCGTAGAGCTGCTAGAAAGCGTACGTGACGAGCAGGAAGGGCTTTCAGAGCAGCCGGTTCTCGTCTTGCACAGTCGCCACACATCCGCACTTTTAGTGCCTCAGAACCCCGGACAGCTTGCAAAACACGGCTGTAACTGTCCCAGCGCAAGCTGTTCAGGAAAGCACAGAAACGCGATGTTCGCGTGCTTTTTAGCGCTGCTCGCAAGAAGCCTCCGGAGCAGGCACTTCTCGTGCAGCAACAACCGTGCCTGCTACGATCTTTCCTAGCCTCTTTTCCTCCGGGCAGCCGGCTTGAGCTGATGTGAAGTGTTGGTGGGCAAATCATCCAGAGAAGCGTCGCAATGCTTCTGGGCTGTTAGCAAGAGCTTTCCTTGCTGAGCCTTTTCACGTTGGAGATTAGCTGGACATTTGCCGGTTTAGTGCCTTGTTTCTTCTGCGCAGCTTGCACAAAGCTCATTGCGGCTTTCGCGGTTCGAGTTGTGCATCGCCGGAGCTCTGCGGGAAAGAGCGAGAGAAGAGCCGCGAAAGCTCCGAGTGCGGCCAGCTCGCGTGTAGCCGCGAATGTGCGCTGTTCGCCGGTTGCAGGGCGAGTGCCTTCTGCGCGGCTGCTTCCAAGTTGACGGTAACTGCCAGCGTGCTAGCTGTGTAGGACAGTGAAGAGGCTGACGCGTGTGTGTCCGTAGAGCTGCTAGAAAGCGTACGTGACGAGCAGGAAGGGCTTTCAGAGCAGCCGGTTCTCGTCTTGCACAGTCGCCACACATCCGCACTTTTAGTGCCTCAGAACCCCGCACAGCTTGCAAAACACGGCTGTAACTGTCCCAGCGCAAGCTGTTCAGGAAAGCACAGAAACGCGATGTTCGCGTGCTTTTTAGCGCTGCTCGCAAGAAGCCTCCGGAGCAGGCACTTCTCGTGCAGCAACAACCGTGCCTGCTACGATCTTTCCTAGCCTCTTTTCCTCCGGGCAGCCGGCTTGAGCTGATGTGAAGTGTTGGTGGGCAAATCATCCAGAGAAGCGTCGCAATGCTTCTGGGCTGTTAGCAAGAGCTTTCCTTGCTGACCCTTTTCACGTTGGAGATTAGCTGGACATTTGCCGGTTTAGTGCCTTGTTTCTTCTGCGCAGCTTGCACAAAGCTCATTGCGGCTTTCGCGGTTCGAGTTGTGCATCGCCGGAGCTCTGCGGGAAAGAGCGAGAGAAGAGCCGCGAAAGCTCCGAGTGCGGCCAGCTCGCGTGTAGCCGCGAATGTGCGCTGTTCGCCGGTTGCAGGGCGAGTGCCTTCTGCGCGGCTGCTTCCAAGTTGACGGTAACTGCCAGCGTGCTAGCTGTGTAGGACAGTGAAGAGGCTGACGCGTGTGTGTCCGTAGAGCTGCTAGAAAGCGTACGTGACGAGCAGGAAGGGCTTTCAGAGCAGCCGGTTCTCGTCTTGCACAGTCGCCACACATCCGCACTTTTAGTGCCTCAGAACCCCGGACAGCTTGCAAAACACGGCTGTAACTGTCCCAGCGCAAGCTGTTCAGGAAAGCACAGAAACGCGATGTTCGCGTGCTTTTAGCGCTGCTCGCAAGAAGCCTCCGGAGCAGGCACTTCTCGTGCAGCAACAACCGTGCCTGCTACGATCTTTCCTAGCCTCTTTTCCTCCGGGCAGCCGGCTTGAGCTGATGTGAAGTGTTGGTGGGCAAATCATCCAGAGAAGCGTCGCAATGCTTCTGGGCTGTTAGCAAGAGCTTTCCTTGCTGAGCCTTTTCACGTTGGAGATTAGCTGGACATTTGCCGGTTTAGTGCCTTGTTTCTTCTGCGCAGCTTGCACAAAGCTCATTGCGGCTTTCGCGGTTCGAGTTGTGCATCGCCGGAGCTCTGCGGGAAAGAGCGAGAGAAGAGCCGCGAAAGCTCCGAGTGCGGCCAGCTCGCGTGTAGCCGCGAATGTGCGCTGTTCGCCGGTTGCAGGGCGAGTGCCTTCTGCGCGGCTGCTTCCAAGTTGACGGTAACTGCCAGCGTGCTAGCTGTGTAGGACAGTGAAGAGGCTGACGCGTGTGTGTCCGTAGAGCTGCTAGAAAGCGTACGTGACGAGCAGGAAGGGCTTTCAGAGCAGCCGGTTCTCGTCTTGCACAGTCGCCACACATCCGCACTTTTAGTGCCTCAGAACCCCGGACAGCTTGCAAAACACGGCTGTAACTGTCCCAGCGCAAGCTGTTCAGGAAAGCACAGAAACGCGATGTTCGCGTGCTTTTTAGCGCTGCTCGCAAGAAGCCTCCGGAGCAGGCACTTCTCGTGCAGCAACAACCGTGCCTGCTACGATCTTTCCTAGCCTCTTTTCCTCCGGGCAGCCGGCTTGAGCTGATGTGAAGTGTTGGTGGGCAAATCATCCAGAGAAGCGTCGCAATGCTTCTGGGCTGTTAGCAAGAGCTTTCCTTGCTGAGCCTTTTCACGTTGGAGATTAGCTGGACATTTGCCGGTTTAGTGCCTTGTTTCTTCTGCGCAGCTTGCACAAAGCTCATTGCGGCTTTCGCGGTTCGAGTTGTGCATCGCCGGAGCTCTGCGGGAAAGAGCGAGAGAAGAGCCGCGAAAGCTCCGAGTGCGGCCAGCTCGCGTGTAGCCGCGAATGTGCGCTGTTCGCCGGTTGCAGGGCGAGTGCCTTCTGCGCGGCTGCTTCCAAGTTGACGGTAACTGCCAGCGTGCTAGCTGTGTAGGACAGTGAAGAGGCTGACGCGTGTGTGTCCGTAGAGCTGCTAGAAAGCGTACGTGACGAGCAGGAAGGGCTTTCAGAGCAGCCGGTTCTCGTCTTGCACAGTCGCCACACATCCGCACTTTTAGTGCCTCAGAACCCCGGACAGCTTGCAAAACACGGCTGTAACTGTCCCAGCGCAAGCTGTTCAGGAAAGCACAGAAACGCGATGTTCGCGTGCTTTTAGCGCTGCTCGCAAGAAGCCTCCGGAGCAGGCACTTCTCGTGCAGCAACAACCGTGCCTGCTACGATCTTTCCTAGCCTCTTTTCCTCCGGGCAGCCGGCTTGAGCTGATGTGAAGTGTTGGTGGGCAAATCATCCAGAGAAGCGTCGCAATGCTTCTGGGCTGTTAGCAAGAGCTTTCCTTGCTGAGCCTTTTCACGTTGGAGATTAGCTGGACATTTGCCGGTTTAGTGCCTTGTTTCTTCTGCGCAGCTTGCACAAAGCTCATTGCGGCTTTCGCGGTTCGAGTTGTGCATCGCCGGAGCTCTGCGGGAAAGAGCGAGAGAAGAGCCGCGAAAGCTCCGAGTGCGGCCAGCTCGCGTGTAGCCGCGAATGTGCGCTGTTCGCCGGTTGCAGGGCGAGTGCCTTCTGCGCGGCTGCTTCCAAGTTGACGGTAACTGCCAGCGTGCTAGCTGTGTAGGACAGTGAAGAGGCTGACGCGTGTGTGTCCGTAGAGCTGCTAGAAAGCGTACGTGACGAGCAGGAAGGGCTTTCAGAGCAGCCGGTTCTCGTCTTGCACAGTCGCCACACATCCGCACTTTTAGTGCCTCAGAACCCCGGACAGCTTGCAAAACACGGCTGTAACTGTCCCAGCGCAAGCTGTTCAGGAAAGCACAGAAACGCGATGTTCGCGTGCTTTTAGCGCTGCTCGCAAGAAGCCTCCGGAGCAGGCACTTCTCGTGCAGCAACAACCGTGCCTGCTACGATCTTTCCTAGCCTCTTTTCCTCCGGGCAGCCGGCTTGAGCTGATGTGAAGTGTTGGTGGGCAAATCATCCAGAGAAGCGTCGCAATGCTTCTGGGCTGTTAGCAAGAGCTTTCCTTGCTGACCCTTTTCACGTTGGAGATTAGCTGGACATTTGCCGGTTTAGTGCCTTGTTTCTTCTGCGCAGCTTGCACAAAGCTCATTGCGGCTTTCGCGGTTCGAGTTGTGCATCGCCGGAGCTCTGCGGGAAAGAGCGAGAGAAGAGCCGCGAAAGCTCCGAGTGCGGCCAGCTCGCGTGTAGCCGCGAATGTGCGCTGTTCGCCGGTTGCAGGGCGAGTGCCTTCTGCGCGGCTGCTTCCAAGTTGACGGTAACTGCCAGCGTGCTAGCTGTGTAGGACAGTGAAGAGGCTGACGCGTGTGTGTCCGTAGAGCTGCTAGAAAGCGTACGTGACGAGCAGGAAGGGCTTTCAGAGCAGCCGGTTCTCGTCTTGCACAGTCGCCACACATCCGCACTTTTAGTGCCTCAGAACCCCGGACAGCTTGCAAAACACGGCTGTAACTGTCCCAGCGCAAGCTGTTCAGGAAAGCACAGAAACGCGATGTTCGCGTGCTTTTAGCGCTGCTCGCAAGAAGCCTCCGGAGCAGGCACTTCTCGTGCAGCAACAACCGTGCCTGCTACGATCTTTCCTAGCCTCTTTTCCTCCGGGCAGCCGGCTTGAGCTGATGTGAAGTGTTGGTGGGCAAATCATCCAGAGAAGCGTCGCAATGCTTCTGGGCTGTTAGCAAGAGCTTTCCTTGCTGAGCCTTTTCACGTTGGAGATTAGCTGGACATTTGCCGGTTTAGTGCCTTGTTTCTTCTGCGCAGCTTGCACAAAGCTCATTGCGGCTTTCGCGGTTCGAGTTGTGCATCGCCGGAGCTCTGCGGGAAAGAGCGAGAGAAGAGCCGCGAAAGCTCCGAGTGCGGCCAGCTCGCGTGTAGCCGCGAATGTGCGCTGTTCGCCGGTTGCAGGGCGACTGCCTTCTGCGCGGCTGCTTCCAAGTTGACGGTAACTGCCAGCGTGCTAGCTGTGTAGGACAGTGAAGAGGCTGACGCGTGTGTGTCCGTAGAGCTGCTAGAAAGCGTACGTGACGAGCAGGAAGGGCTTTCAGAGCAGCCGGTTCTCGTCTTGCACAGTCGCCACACATCCGCACTTTTAGTGCCTCAGAACCCCGGACAGCTTGCAAAACACGGCTGTAACTGTCCCAGCGCAAGCTGTTCAGGAAAGCACAGAAACGCGATGTTCGCGTGCTTTTTAGCGCTGCTCGCAAGAAGCCTCCGGAGCAGGCACTTCTCGTGCAGCAACAACCGTGCCTGCTACGATCTTTCCTAGCCTCTTTTCCTCCGGGCAGCCGGCTTGAGCTGATGTGAAGTGTTGGTGGGCAAATCATCCAGAGAAGCGTCGCAATGCTTCTGGGCTGTTAGCAAGAGCTTTCCTTGCTGACCCTTTTCACGTTGGAGATTAGCTGGACATTTGCCGGTTTAGTGCCTTGTTTCTTCTGCGCAGCTTGCACAAAGCTCATTGCGGCTTTCGCGGTTCGAGTTGTGCATCGCCGGAGCTCTGCGGGAAAGAGCGAGAGAAGAGCCGCGAAAGCTCCGAGTGCGGCCAGCTCGCGTGTAGCCGCGAATGTGCGCTGTTCGCCGGTTGCAGGGCGAGTGCCTTCTGCGCGGCTGCTTCCAAGTTGACGGTAACTGCCAGCGTGCTAGCTGTGTAGGACAGTGAAGAGGCTGACGCGTGTGTGTCCGTAGAGCTGCTAGAAAGCGTACGTGACGAGCAGGAAGGGCTTTCAGAGCAGCCGGTTCTCGTCTTGCACAGTCGCCACACATCCGCACTTTTAGTGCCTCAGAACCCCGGACAGCTTGCAAAACACGGCTGTAACTGTCCCAGCGCAAGCTGTTCAGGAAAGCACAGAAACGCGATGTTCGCGTGCTTTTAGCGCTGCTCGCAAGAAGCCTCCGGAGCAGGCACTTCTCGTGCAGCAACAACCGTGCCTGCTACGATCTTTCCTAGCCTCTTTTCCTCCGGGCAGCCGGCTTGAGCTGATGTGAAGTGTTGGTGGGCAAATCATCCAGAGAAGCGTCGCAATGCTTCTGGGCTGTTAGCAAGAGCTTTCCTTGCTGAGCCTTTTCACGTTGGAGATTAGCTGGACATTTGCCGGTTTAGTGCCTTGTTTCTTCTGCGCAGCTTGCACAAAGCTCATTGCGGCTTTCGCGGTTCGAGTTGTGCATCGCCGGAGCTCTGCGGGAAAGAGCGAGAGAAGAGCCGCGAAAGCTCCGAGTGCGGCCAGCTCGCGTGTAGCCGCGAATGTGCGCTGTTCGCCGGTTGCAGGGCGAGTGCCTTCTGCGCGGCTGCTTCCAAGTTGACGGTAACTGCCAGCGTGCTAGCTGTGTAGGACAGTGAAGAGGCTGACGCGTGTGTGTCCGTAGAGCTGCTAGAAAGCGTACGTGACGAGCAGGAAGGGCTTTCAGAGCAGCCGGTTCTCGTCTTGCACAGTCGCCACACATCCGCACTTTTAGTGCCTCAGAACCCCGGACAGCTTGCAAAACACGGCTGTAACTGTCCCAGCGCAAGCTGTTCAGGAAAGCACAGAAACGCGATGTTCGCGTGCTTTTTAGCGCTGCTCGCAAGAAGCCTCCGGAGCAGGCACTTCTCGTGCAGCAACAACCGTGCCTGCTACGATCTTTCCTAGCCTCTTTTCCTCCGGGCAGCCGGCTTGAGCTGATGTGAAGTGTTGGTGGGCAAATCATCCAGAGAAGCGTCGCAATGCTTCTGGGCTGTTAGCAAGAGCTTTCCTTGCTGAGCCTTTTCACGTTGGAGATTAGCTGGACATTTGCCGGTTTAGTGCCTTGTTTCTTCTGCGCAGCTTGCACAAAGCTCATTGCGGCTTTCGCGGTTCGAGTTGTGCATCGCCGGAGCTCTGCGGGAAAGAGCGAGAGAAGAGCCGCGAAAGCTCCGAGTGCGGCCAGCTCGCGTGTAGCCGCGAATGTGCGCTGTTCGCCGGTTGCAGGGCGACTGCCTTCTGCGCGGCTGCTTCCAAGTTGACGGTAACTGCCAGCGTGCTAGCTGTGTAGGACAGTGAAGAGGCTGACGCGTGTGTGTCCGTAGAGCTGCTAGAAAGCGTACGTGACGAGCAGGAAGGGCTTTCAGAGCAGCCGGTTCTCGTCTTGCACAGTCGCCACACATCCGCACTTTTAGTGCCTCAGAACCCCGGACAGCTTGCAAAACACGGCTGTAACTGTCCCAGCGCAAGCTGTTCAGGAAAGCACAGAAACGCGATGTTCGCGTGCTTTTAGCGCTGCTCGCAAGAAGCCTCCGGAGCAGGCACTTCTCGTGCAGCAACAACCGTGCCTGCTACGATCTTTCCTAGCCTCTTTTCCTCCGGGCAGCCGGCTTGAGCTGATGTGAAGTGTTGGTGGGCAAATCATCCAGAGAAGCGTCGCAATGCTTCTGGGCTGTTAGCAAGAGCTTTCCTTGCTGAGCCTTTTCACGTTGGAGATTAGCTGGACATTTGCCGGTTTAGTGCCTTGTTTCTTCTGCGCAGCTTGCACAAAGCTCATTGCGGCTTTCGCGGTTCGAGTTGTGCATCGCCGGAGCTCTGCGGGAAAGAGCGAGAGAAGAGCCGCGAAAGCTCCGAGTGCGGCCAGCTCGCGTGTAGCCGCGAATGTGCGCTGTTCGCCGGTTGCAGGGCGACTGCCTTCTGCGCGGCTGCTTCCAAGTTGACGGTAACTGCCAGCGTGCTAGCTGTGTAGGACAGTGAAGAGGCTGACGCGTGTGTGTCCGTAGAGCTGCTAGAAAGCGTACGTGACGAGCAGGAAGGGCTTTCAGAGCAGCCGGTTCTCGTCTTGCACAGTCGCCACACATCCGCACTTTTAGTGCCTCAGAACCCCGGACAGCTTGCAAAACACGGCTGTAACTGTCCCAGCGCAAGCTGTTCAGGAAAGCACAGAAACGCGATGTTCGCGTGCTTTTAGCGCTGCTCGCAAGAAGCCTCCGGAGCAGGCACTTCTCGTGCAGCAACAACCGTGCCTGCTACGATCTTTCCTAGCCTCTTTTCCTCCGGGCAGCCGGCTTGAGCTGATGTGAAGTGTTGGTGGGCAAATCATCCAGAGAAGCGTCGCAATGCTTCTGGGCTGTTAGCAAGAGCTTTCCTTGCTGAGCCTTTTCACGTTGGAGATTAGCTGGACATTTGCCGGTTTAGTGCCTTGTTTCTTCTGCGCAGCTTGCACAAAGCTCATTGCGGCTTTCGCGGTTCGAGTTGTGCATCGCCGGAGCTCTGCGGGAAAGAGCGAGAGAAGAGCCGCGAAAGCTCCGAGTGCGGCCAGCTCGCGTGTAGCCGCGAATGTGCGCTGTTCGCCGGTTGCAGGGCGACTGCCTTCTGCGCGGCTGCTTCCAAGTTGACGGTAACTGCCAGCGTGCTAGCTGTGTAGGACAGTGAAGAGGCTGACGCGTGTGTGTCCGTAGAGCTGCTAGAAAGCGTACGTGACGAGCAGGAAGGGCTTTCAGAGCAGCCGGTTCTCGTCTTGCACAGTCGCCACACATCCGCACTTTTAGTGCCTCAGAACCCCGGACAGCTTGCAAAACACGGCTGTAACTGTCCCAGCGCAAGCTGTTCAGGAAAGCACAGAAACGCGATGTTCGCGTGCTTTTAGCGCTGCTCGCAAGAAGCCTCCGGAGCAGGCACTTCTCGTGCAGCAACAACCGTGCCTGCTACGATCTTTCCTAGCCTCTTTTCCTCCGGGCAGCCGGCTTGAGCTGATGTGAAGTGTTGGTGGGCAAATCATCCAGAGAAGCGTCGCAATGCTTCTGGGCTGTTAGCAAGAGCTTTCCTTGCTGACCCTTTTCACGTTGGAGATTAGCTGGACATTTGCCGGTTTAGTGCCTTGTTTCTTCTGCGCAGCTTGCACAAAGCTCATTGCGGCTTTCGCGGTTCGAGTTGTGCATCGCCGGAGCTCTGCGGGAAAGAGCGAGAGAAGAGCCGCGAAAGCTCCGAGTGCGGCCAGCTCGCGTGTAGCCGCGAATGTGCGCTGTTCGCCGGTTGCAGGGCGAGTGCCTTCTGCGCGGCTGCTTCCAAGTTGACGGTAACTGCCAGCGTGCTAGCTGTGTAGGACAGTGAAGAGGCTGACGCGTGTGTGTCCGTAGAGCTGCTAGAAAGCGTACGTGACGAGCAGGAAGGGCTTTCAGAGCAGCCGGTTCTCGTCTTGCACAGTCGCCACACATCCGCACTTTTAGTGCCTCAGAACCCCGGACAGCTTGCAAAACACGGCTGTAACTGTCCCAGCGCAAGCTGTTCAGGAAAGCACAGAAACGCGATGTTCGCGTGCTTTTAGCGCTGCTCGCAAGAAGCCTCCGGAGCAGGCACTTCTCGTGCAGCAACAACCGTGCCTGCTACGATCTTTCCTAGCCTCTTTTCCTCCGGGCAGCCGGCTTGAGCTGATGTGAAGTGTTGGTGGGCAAATCATCCAGAGAAGCGTCGCAATGCTTCTGGGCTGTTAGCAAGAGCTTTCCTTGCTGAGCCTTTTCACGTTGGAGATTAGCTGGACATTTGCCGGTTTAGTGCCTTGTTTCTTCTGCGCAGCTTGCACAAAGCTCATTGCGGCTTTCGCGGTTCGAGTTGTGCATCGCCGGAGCTCTGCGGGAAAGAGCGAGAGAAGAGCCGCGAAAGCTCCGAGTGCGGCCAGCTCGCGTGTAGCCGCGAATGTGCGCTGTTCGCCGGTTGCAGGGCGACTGCCTTCTGCGCGGCTGCTTCCAAGTTGACGGTAACTGCCAGCGTGCTAGCTGTGTAGGACAGTGAAGAGGCTGACGCGTGTGTGTCCGTAGAGCTGCTAGAAAGCGTACGTGACGAGCAGGAAGGGCTTTCAGAGCAGCCGGTTCTCGTCTTGCACAGTCGCCACACATCCGCACTTTTAGTGCCTCAGAACCCCGGACAGCTTGCAAAACACGGCTGTAACTGTCCCAGCGCAAGCTGTTCAGGAAAGCACAGAAACGCGATGTTCGCGTGCTTTTAGCGCTGCTCGCAAGAAGCCTCCGGAGCAGGCACTTCTCGTGCAGCAACAACCGTGCCTGCTACGATCTTTCCTAGCCTCTTTTCCTCCGGGCAGCCGGCTTGAGCTGATGTGAAGTGTTGGTGGGCAAATCATCCAGAGAAGCGTCGCAATGCTTCTGGGCTGTTAGCAAGAGCTTTCCTTGCTGACCCTTTTCACGTTGGAGATTAGCTGGACATTTGCCGGTTTAGTGCCTTGTTTCTTCTGCGCAGCTTGCACAAAGCTCATTGCGGCTTTCGCGGTTCGAGTTGTGCATCGCCGGAGCTCTGCGGGAAAGAGCGAGAGAAGAGCCGCGAAAGCTCCGAGTGCGGCCAGCTCGCGTGTAGCCGCGAATGTGCGCTGTTCGCCGGTTGCAGGGCGAGTGCCTTCTGCGCGGCTGCTTCCAAGTTGACGGTAACTGCCAGCGTGCTAGCTGTGTAGGACAGTGAAGAGGCTGACGCGTGTGTGTCCGTAGAGCTGCTAGAAAGCGTACGTGACGAGCAGGAAGGGCTTTCAGAGCAGCCGGTTCTCGTCTTGCACAGTCGCCACACATCCGCACTTTTAGTGCCTCAGAACCCCGGACAGCTTGCAAAACACGGCTGTAACTGTCCCAGCGCAAGCTGTTCAGGAAAGCACAGAAACGCGATGTTCGCGTGCTTTTAGCGCTGCTCGCAAGAAGCCTCCGGAGCAGGCACTTCTCGTGCAGCAACAACCGTGCCTGCTACGATCTTTCCTAGCCTCTTTTCCTCCGGGCAGCCGGCTTGAGCTGATGTGAAGTGTTGGTGGGCAAATCATCCAGAGAAGCGTCGCAATGCTTCTGGGCTGTTAGCAAGAGCTTTCCTTGCTGAGCCTTTTCACGTTGGAGATTAGCTGGACATTTGCCGGTTTAGTGCCTTGTTTCTTCTGCGCAGCTTGCACAAAGCTCATTGCGGCTTTCGCGGTTCGAGTTGTGCATCGCCGGAGCTCTGCGGGAAAGAGCGAGAGAAGAGCCGCGAAAGCTCCGAGTGCGGCCAGCTCGCGTGTAGCCGCGAATGTGCGCTGTTCGCCGGTTGCAGGGCGACTGCCTTCTGCGCGGCTGCTTCCAAGTTGACGGTAACTGCCAGCGTGCTAGCTGTGTAGGACAGTGAAGAGGCTGACGCGTGTGTGTCCGTAGAGCTGCTAGAAAGCGTACGTGACGAGCAGGAGGGGCTTTCAGAGCAGCCGGTTCTCGTCTTGCACAGTCGCCACACATCCGCACTTTTAGTGCCTCAGAACCCCGGACAGCTTGCAAAACACGGCTGTAACTGTCCCAGCGCAAGCTGTTCAGGAAAGCACAGAAACGCGATGTTCGCGTGCTTTTAGCGCTGCTCGCAAGAAGCCTCCGGAGCAGGCACTTCTCGTGCAGCAACAACCGTGCCTGCTACGATCTTTCCTAGCCTCTTTTCCTCCGGGCAGCCGGCTTGAGCTGATGTGAAGTGTTGGTGGGCAAATCATCCAGAGAAGCGTCGCAATGCTTCTGGGCTGTTAGCAAGAGCTTTCCTTGCTGAGCCTTTTCACGTTGGAGATTAGCTGGACATTTGCCGGTTTAGTGCCTTGTTTCTTCTGCGCAGCTTGCACAAAGCTCATTGCGGCTTTCGCGGTTCGAGTTGTGCATCGCCGGAGCTCTGCGGGAAAGAGCGAGAGAAGAGCCGCGAAAGCTCCGAGTGCGGCCAGCTCGCGTGTAGCCGCGAATGTGCGCTGTTCGCCGGTTGCAGGGCGAGTGCCTTCTGCGCGGCTGCTTCCAAGTTGACGGTAACTGCCAGCGTGCTAGCTGTGTAGGACAGTGAAGAGGCTGACGCGTGTGTGTCCGTAGAGCTGCTAGAAAGCGTACGTGACGAGCAGGAAGGGCTTTCAGAGCAGCCGGTTCTCGTCTTGCACAGTCGCCACACATCCGCACTTTTAGTGCCTCAGAACCCCGGACAGCTTGCAAAACACGGCTGTAACTGTCCCAGCGCAAGCTGTTCAGGAAAGCACAGAAACGCGATGTTCGCGTGCTTTTAGCGCTGCTCGCAAGAAGCCTCCGGAGCAGGCACTTCTCGTGCAGCAACAACCGTGCCTGCTACGATCTTTCCTAGCCTCTTTTCCTCCGGGCAGCCGGCTTGAGCTGATGTGAAGTGTTGGTGGGCAAATCATCCAGAGAAGCGTCGCAATGCTTCTGGGCTGTTAGCAAGAGCTTTCCTTGCTGAGCCTTTTCACGTTGGAGATTAGCTGGACATTTGCCGGTTTAGTGCCTTGTTTCTTCTGCGCAGCTTGCACAAAGCTCATTGCGGCTTTCGCGGTTCGAGTTGTGCATCGCCGGAGCTCTGCGGGAAAGAGCGAGAGAAGAGCCGCGAAAGCTCCGAGTGCGGCCAGCTCGCGTGTAGCCGCGAATGTGCGCTGTTCGCCGGTTGCAGGGCGACTGCCTTCTGCGCGGCTGCTTCCAAGTTGACGGTAACTGCCAGCGTGCTAGCTGTGTAGGACAGTGAAGAGGCTGACGCGTGTGTGTCCGTAGAGCTGCTAGAAAGCGTACGTGACGAGCAGGAAGGGCTTTCAGAGCAGCCGGTTCTCGTCTTGCACAGTCGCCACACATCCGCACTTTTAGTGCCTCAGAACCCCGGACAGCTTGCAAAACACGGCTGTAACTGTCCCAGCGCAAGCTGTTCAGGAAAGCACAGAAACGCGATGTTCGCGTGCTTTTAGCGCTGCTCGCAAGAAGCCTCCGGAGCAGGCACTTCTCGTGCAGCAACAACCGTGCCTGCTACGATCTTTCCTAGCCTCTTTTCCTCCGGGCAGCCGGCTTGAGCTGATGTGAAGTGTTGGTGGGCAAATCATCCAGAGAAGCGTCGCAATGCTTCTGGGCTGTTAGCAAGAGCTTTCCTTGCTGAGCCTTTTCACGTTGGAGATTAGCTGGACATTTGCCGGTTTAGTGCCTTGTTTCTTCTGCGCAGCTTGCACAAAGCTCATTGCGGCTTTCGCGGTTCGAGTTGTGCATCGCCGGAGCTCTGCGGGCCGCGAAAAGAAGAGCCGCGAAAGCTCCGAGTGCGGCCAGCTCGCGTGTAGCCGCGAATGTGCGCTGTTCGCCGGTTGCAGGGCGAGTGCCTTCTGCGCGGCTGCTTCCAAGTTGACGGTAACTGCCAGCGTGCTAGCTGTGTAGGACAGTGAAGAGGCTGACGCGTGTGTGTCCGTAGAGCTGCTAGAAAGCGTACGTGACGAGCAGGAAGGGCTTTCAGAGCAGCCGGTTCTCGTCTTGCACAGTCGCCACACATCCGCACTTTTAGTGCCTCAGAACCCCGGACAGCTTGCAAAACACGGCTGTAACTGTCCCAGCGCAAGCTGTTCAGGAAAGCACAGAAACGCGATGTTCGCGTGCTTTTAGCGCTGCTCGCAAGAAGCCTCCGGAGCAGGCACTTCTCGTGCAGCAACAACCGTGCCTGCTACGATCTTTCCTAGCCTCTTTTCCTCCGGGCAGCCGGCTTGAGCTGATGTGAAGTGTTGGTGGGCAAATCATCCAGAGAAGCGTCGCAATGCTTCTGGGCTGTTAGCAAGAGCTTTCCTTGCTGAGCCTTTTCACGTTGGAGATTAGCTGGACATTTGCCGGTTTAGTGCCTTGTTTCTTCTGCGCAGCTTGCACAAAGCTCATTGCGGCTTTCGCGGTTCGAGTTGTGCATCGCCGGAGCTCTGCGGGAAAGAGCGAGAGAAGAGCCGCGAAAGCTCCGAGTGCGGCCAGCTCGCGTGTAGCCGCGAATGTGCGCTGTTCGCCGGTTGCAGGGCGACTGCCTTCTGCGCGGCTGCTTCCAAGTTGACGGTAACTGCCAGCGTGCTAGCTGTGTAGGACAGTGAAGAGGCTGACGCGTGTGTGTCCGTAGAGCTGCTAGAAAGCGTACGTGACGAGCAGGAAGGGCTTTCAGAGCAGCCGGTTCTCGTCTTGCACAGTCGCCACACATCCGCACTTTTAGTGCCTCAGAACCCCGGACAGCTTGCAAAACACGGCTGTAACTGTCCCAGCGCAAGCTGTTCAGGAAAGCACAGAAACGCGATGTTCGCGTGCTTTTAGCGCTGCTCGCAAGAAGCCTCCGGAGCAGGCACTTCTCGTGCAGCAACAACCGTGCCTGCTACGATCTTTCCTAGCCTCTTTTCCTCCGGGCAGCCGGCTTGAGCTGATGTGAAGTGTTGGTGGGCAAATCATCCAGAGAAGCGTCGCAATGCTTCTGGGCTGTTAGCAAGAGCTTTCCTTGCTGACCCTTTTCACGTTGGAGATTAGCTGGACATTTGCCGGTTTAGTGCCTTGTTTCTTCTGCGCAGCTTGCACAAAGCTCATTGCGGCTTTCGCGGTTCGAGTTGTGCATCGCCGGAGCTCTGCGGGAAAGAGCGAGAGAAGAGCCGCGAAAGCTCCGAGTGCGGCCAGCTCGCGTGTAGCCGCGAATGTGCGCTGTTCGCCGGTTGCAGGGCGACTGCCTTCTGCGCGGCTGCTTCCAAGTTGACGGTAACTGCCAGCGTGCTAGCTGTGTAGGACAGTGAAGAGGCTGACGCGTGTGTGTCCGTAGAGCTGCTAGAAAGCGTACGTGACGAGCAGGAAGGGCTTTCAGAGCAGCCGGTTCTCGTCTTGCACAGTCGCCACACATCCGCACTTTTAGTGCCTCAGAACCCCGGACAGCTTGCAAAACACGGCTGTAACTGTCCCAGCGCAAGCTGTTCAGGAAAGCACAGAAACGCGATGTTCGCGTGCTTTTTAGCGCTGCTCGCAAGAAGCCTCCGGAGCAGGCACTTCTCGTGCAGCAACAACCGTGCCTGCTACGATCTTTCCTAGCCTCTTTTCCTCCGGGCAGCCGGCTTGAGCTGATGTGAAGTGTTGGTGGGCAAATCATCCAGAGAAGCGTCGCAATGCTTCTGGGCTGTTAGCAAGAGCTTTCCTTGCTGACCCTTTTCACGTTGGAGATTAGCTGGACATTTGCCGGTTTAGTGCCTTGTTTCTTCTGCGCAGCTTGCACAAAGCTCATTGCGGCTTTCGCGGTTCGAGTTGTGCATCGCCGGAGCTCTGCGGGAAAGAGCGAGAGAAGAGCCGCGAAAGCTCCGAGTGCGGCCAGCTCGCGTGTAGCCGCGAATGTGCGCTGTTCGCCGGTTGCAGGGCGAGTGCCTTCTGCGCGGCTGCTTCCAAGTTGACGGTAACTGCCAGCGTGCTAGCTGTGTAGGACAGTGAAGAGGCTGACGCGTGTGTGTCCGTAGAGCTGCTAGAAAGCGTACGTGACGAGCAGGAAGGGCTTTCAGAGCAGCCGGTTCTCGTCTTGCACAGTCGCCACACATCCGCACTTTTAGTGCCTCAGAACCCCGGACAGCTTGCAAAACACGGCTGTAACTGTCCCAGCGCAAGCTGTTCAGGAAAGCACAGAAACGCGATGTTCGCGTGCTTTTTAGCGCTGCTCGCAAGAAGCCTCCGGAGCAGGCACTTCTCGTGCAGCAACAACCGTGCCTGCTACGATCTTTCCTAGCCTCTTTTCCTCCGGGCAGCCGGCTTGAGCTGATGTGAAGTGTTGGTGGGCAAATCATCCAGAGAAGCGTCGCAATGCTTCTGGGCTGTTAGCAAGAGCTTTCCTTGCTGACCCTTTTCACGTTGGAGATTAGCTGGACATTTGCCGGTTTAGTGCCTTGTTTCTTCTGCGCAGCTTGCACAAAGCTCATTGCGGCTTTCGCGGTTCGAGTTGTGCATCGCCGGAGCTCTGCGGGAAAGAGCGAGAGAAGAGCCGCGAAAGCTCCGAGTGCGGCCAGCTCGCGTGTAGCCGCGAATGTGCGCTGTTCGCCGGTTGCAGGGCGAGTGCCTTCTGCGCGGCTGCTTCCAAGTTGACGGTAGCTGCCAGCGTGCTAGCTGTGTAGGACAGTGAAGAGGCTGACGCGTGTGTGTCCGTAGAGCTGCTAGAAAGCGTACGTGACGAGCAGGAAGGGCTTTCAGAGCAGCCGGTTCTCGTCTTGCACAGTCGCCACACATCCGCACTTTTAGTGCCTCAGAACCCCGGACAGCTTGCAAAACACGGCTGTAACTGTCCCAGCGCAAGCTGTTCAGGAAAGCACAGAAACGCGATGTTCGCGTGCTTTTAGCGCTGCTCGCAAGAAGCCTCCGGAGCAGGCACTTCTCGTGCAGCAACAACCGTGCCTGCTACGATCTTTCCTAGCCTCTTTTCCTCCGGGCAGCCGGCTTGAGCTGATGTGAAGTGTTGGTGGGCAAATCATCCAGAGAAGCGTCGCAATGCTTCTGGGCTGTTAGCAAGAGCTTTCCTTGCTGACCCTTTTCACGTTGGAGATTAGCTGGACATTTGCCGGTTTAGTGCCTTGTTTCTTCTGCGCAGCTTGCACAAAGCTCATTGCGGCTTTCGCGGTTCGAGTTGTGCATCGCCGGAGCTCTGCGGGAAAGAGCGAGAGAAGAGCCGCGAAAGCTCCGAGTGCGGCCAGCTCGCGTGTAGCCGCGAATGTGCGCTGTTCGCCGGTTGCAGGGCGAGTGCCTTCTGCGCGGCTGCTTCCAAGTTGACGGTAACTGCCAGCGTGCTAGCTGTGTAGGACAGTGAAGAGGCTGACGCGTGTGTGTCCGTAGAGCTGCTAGAAAGCGTACGTGACGAGCAGGAAGGGCTTTCAGAGCAGCCGGTTCTCGTCTTGCACAGTCGCCACACATCCGCACTTTTAGTGCCTCAGAACCCCGGACAGCTTGCAAAACACGGCTGTAACTGTCCCAGCGCAAGCTGTTCAGGAAAGCACAGAAACGCGATGTTCGCGTGCTTTTAGCGCTGCTCGCAAGAAGCCTCCGGAGCAGGCACTTCTCGTGCAGCAACAACCGTGCCTGCTACGATCTTTCCTAGCCTCTTTTCCTCCGGGCAGCCGGCTTGAGCTGATGTGAAGTGTTGGTGGGCAAATCATCCAGAGAAGCGTCGCAATGCTTCTGGGCTGTTAGCAAGAGCTTTCCTTGCTGAGCCTTTTCACGTTGGAGATTAGCTGGACATTTGCCGGTTTAGTGCCTTGTTTCTTCTGCGCAGCTTGCACAAAGCTCATTGCGGCTTTCGCGGTTCGAGTTGTGCATCGCCGGAGCTCTGCGGGAAAGAGCGAGAGAAGAGCCGCGAAAGCTCCGAGTGCGGCCAGCTCGCGTGTAGCCGCGAATGTGCGCTGTTCGCCGGTTGCAGGGCGACTGCCTTCTGCGCGGCTGCTTCCAAGTTGACGGTAACTGCCAGCGTGCTAGCTGTGTAGGACAGTGAAGAGGCTGACGCGTGTGTGTCCGTAGAGCTGCTAGAAAGCGTACGTGACGAGCAGGAAGGGCTTTCAGAGCAGCCGGTTCTCGTCTTGCACAGTCGCCACACATCCGCACTTTTAGTGCCTCAGAACCCCGGACAGCTTGCAAAACACGGCTGTAACTGTCCCAGCGCAAGCTGTTCAGGAAAGCACAGAAACGCGATGTTCGCGTGCTTTTTAGCGCTGCTCGCAAGAAGCCTCCGGAGCAGGCACTTCTCGTGCAGCAACAACCGTGCCTGCTACGATCTTTCCTAGCCTCTTTTCCTCCGGGCAGCCGGCTTGAGCTGATGTGAAGTGTTGGTGGGCAAATCATCCAGAGAAGCGTCGCAATGCTTCTGGGCTGTTAGCAAGAGCTTTCCTTGCTGACCCTTTTCACGTTGGAGATTAGCTGGACATTTGCCGGTTTAGTGCCTTGTTTCTTCTGCGCAGCTTGCACAAAGCTCATTGCGGCTTTCGCGGTTCGAGTTGTGCATCGCCGGAGCTCTGCGGGAAAGAGCGAGAGAAGAGCCGCGAAAGCTCCGAGTGCGGCCAGCTCGCGTGTAGCCGCGAATGTGCGCTGTTCGCCGGTTGCAGGGCGAGTGCCTTCTGCGCGGCTGCTTCCAAGTTGACGGTAACTGCCAGCGTGCTAGCTGTGTAGGACAGTGAAGAGGCTGACGCGTGTGTGTCCGTAGAGCTGCTAGAAAGCGTACGTGACGAGCAGGAAGGGCTTTCAGAGCAGCCGGTTCTCGTCTTGCACAGTCGCCACACATCCGCACTTTTAGTGCCTCAGAACCCCGGACAGCTTGCAAAACACGGCTGTAACTGTCCCAGCGCAAGCTGTTCAGGAAAGCACAGAAACGCGATGTTCGCGTGCTTTTTAGCGCTGCTCGCAAGAAGCCTCCGGAGCAGGCACTTCTCGTGCAGCAACAACCGTGCCTGCTACGATCTTTCCTAGCCTCTTTTCCTCCGGGCAGCCGGCTTGAGCTGATGTGAAGTGTTGGTGGGCAAATCATCCAGAGAAGCGTCGCAATGCTTCTGGGCTGTTAGCAAGAGCTTTCCTTGCTGACCCTTTTCACGTTGGAGATTAGCTGGACATTTGCCGGTTTAGTGCCTTGTTTCTTCTGCGCAGCTTGCACAAAGCTCATTGCGGCTTTCGCGGTTCGAGTTGTGCATCGCCGGAGCTCTGCGGGAAAGAGCGAGAGAAGAGCCGCGAAAGCTCCGAGTGCGGCCAGCTCGCGTGTAGCCGCGAATGTGCGCTGTTCGCCGGTTGCAGGGCGAGTGCCTTCTGCGCGGCTGCTTCCAAGTTGACGGTAACTGCCAGCGTGCTAGCTGTGTAGGACAGTGAAGAGGCTGACGCGTGTGTGTCCGTAGAGCTGCTAGAAAGCGTACGTGACGAGCAGGAAGGGCTTTCAGAGCAGCCGGTTCTCGTCTTGCACAGTCGCCACACATCCGCACTTTTAGTGCCTCAGAACCCCGGACAGCTTGCAAAACACGGCTGTAACTGTCCCAGCGCAAGCTGTTCAGGAAAGCACAGAAACGCGATGTTCGCGTGCTTTTAGCGCTGCTCGCAAGAAGCCTCCGGAGCAGGCACTTCTCGTGCAGCAACAACCGTGCCTGCTACGATCTTTCCTAGCCTCTTTTCCTCCGGGCAGCCGGCTTGAGCTGATGTGAAGTGTTGGTGGGCAAATCATCCAGAGAAGCGTCGCAATGCTTCTGGGCTGTTAGCAAGAGCTTTCCTTGCTGACCCTTTTCACGTTGGAGATTAGCTGGACATTTGCCGGTTTAGTGCCTTGTTTCTTCTGCGCAGCTTGCACAAAGCTCATTGCGGCTTTCGCGGTTCGAGTTGTGCATCGCCGGAGCTCTGCGGGAAAGAGCGAGAGAAGAGCCGCGAAAGCTCCGAGTGCGGCCAGCTCGCGTGTAGCCGCGAATGTGCGCTGTTCGCCGGTTGCAGGGCGAGTGCCTTCTGCGCGGCTGCTTCCAAGTTGACGGTAACTGCCAGCGTGCTAGCTGTGTAGGACAGTGAAGAGGCTGACGCGTGTGTGTCCGTAGAGCTGCTAGAAAGCGTACGTGACGAGCAGGAAGGGCTTTCAGAGCAGCCGGTTCTCGTCTTGCACAGTCGCCACACATCCGCACTTTTAGTGCCTCAGAACCCCGGACAGCTTGCAAAACACGGCTGTAACTGTCCCAGCGCAAGCTGTTCAGGAAAGCACAGAAACGCGATGTTCGCGTGCTTTTAGCGCTGCTCGCAAGAAGCCTCCGGAGCAGGCACTTCTCGTGCAGCAACAACCGTGCCTGCTACGATCTTTCCTAGCCTCTTTTCCTCCGGGCAGCCGGCTTGAGCTGATGTGAAGTGTTGGTGGGCAAATCATCCAGAGAAGCGTCGCAATGCTTCTGGGCTGTTAGCAAGAGCTTTCCTTGCTGAGCCTTTTCACGTTGGAGATTAGCTGGACATTTGCCGGTTTAGTGCCTTGTTTCTTCTGCGCAGCTTGCACAAAGCTCATTGCGGCTTTCGCGGTTCGAGTTGTGCATCGCCGGAGCTCTGCGGGAAAGAGCGAGAGAAGAGCCGCGAAAGCTCCGAGTGCGGCCAGCTCGCGTGTAGCCGCGAATGTGCGCTGTTCGCCGGTTGCAGGGCGACTGCCTTCTGCGCGGCTGCTTCCAAGTTGACGGTAACTGCCAGCGTGCTAGCTGTGTAGGACAGTGAAGAGGCTGACGCGTGTGTGTCCGTAGAGCTGCTAGAAGGCGTACGTGACGAGCAGGAAGGGCTTTCAGAGCAGCCGGTTCTCGTCTTGCACAGTCGCCACACATCCGCACTTTTAGTGCCTCAGAACCCCGGACAGCTTGCAAAACACGGCTGTAACTGTCCCAGCGCAAGCTGTTCAGGAAAGCACAGAAACGCGATGTTCGCGTGCTTTTAGCGCTGCTCGCAAGAAGCCTCCGGAGCAGGCACTTCTCGTGCAGCAACAACCGTGCCTGCTACGATCTTTCCTAGCCTCTTTTCCTCCGGGCAGCCGGCTTGAGCTGATGTGAAGTGTTGGTGGGCAAATCATCCAGAGAAGCGTCGCAATGCTTCTGGGCTGTTAGCAAGAGCTTTCCTTGCTGAGCCTTTTCACGTTGGAGATTAGCTGGACATTTGCCGGTTTAGTGCCTTGTTTCTTCTGCGCAGCTTGCACAAAGCTCATTGCGGCTTTCGCGGTTCGAGTTGTGCATCGCCGGAGCTCTGCGGGAAAGAGCGAGAGAAGAGCCGCGAAAGCTCCGAGTGCGGCCAGCTCGCGTGTAGCCGCGAATGTGCGCTGTTCGCCGGTTGCAGGGCGAGTGCCTTCTGCGCGGCTGCTTCCAAGTTGACGGTAACTGCCAGCGTGCTAGCTGTGTAGGACAGTGAAGAGGCTGACGCGTGTGTGTCCGTAGAGCTGCTAGAAAGCGTACGTGACGAGCAGGAAGGGCTTTCAGAGCAGCCGGTTCTCGTCTTGCACAGTCGCCACACATCCGCACTTTTAGTGCCTCAGAACCCCGGACAGCTTGCAAAACACGGCTGTAACTGTCCCAGCGCAAGCTGTTCAGGAAAGCACAGAAACGCGATGTTCGCGTGCTTTTAGCGCTGCTCGCAAGAAGCCTCCGGAGCAGGCACTTCTCGTGCAGCAACAACCGTGCCTGCTACGATCTTTCCTAGCCTCTTTTCCTCCGGGCAGCCGGCTTGAGCTGATGTGAAGTGTTGGTGGGCAAATCATCCAGAGAAGCGTCGCAATGCTTCTGGGCTGTTAGCAAGAGCTTTCCTTGCTGACCCTTTTCACGTTGGAGATTAGCTGGACATTTGCCGGTTTAGTGCCTTGTTTCTTCTGCGCAGCTTGCACAAAGCTCATTGCGGCTTTCGCGGTTCGAGTTGTGCATCGCCGGAGCTCTGCGGGAAAGAGCGAGAGAAGAGCCGCGAAAGCTCCGAGTGCGGCCAGCTCGCGTGTAGCCGCGAATGTGCGCTGTTCGCCGGTTGCAGGGCGACTGCCTTCTGCGCGGCTGCTTCCAAGTTGACGGTAACTGCCAGCGTGCTAGCTGTGTAGGACAGTGAAGAGGCTGACGCGTGTGTGTCCGTAGAGCTGCTAGAAAGCGTACGTGACGAGCAGGAAGGGCTTTCAGAGCAGCCGGTTCTCGTCTTGCACAGTCGCCACACATCCGCACTTTTAGTGCCTCAGAACCCCGGACAGCTTGCAAAACACGGCTGTAACTGTCCCAGCGCAAGCTGTTCAGGAAAGCACAGAAACGCGATGTTCGCGTGCTTTTAGCGCTGCTCGCAAGAAGCCTCCGGAGCAGGCACTTCTCGTGCAGCAACAACCGTGCCTGCTACGATCTTTCCTAGCCTCTTTTCCTCCGGGCAGCCGGCTTGAGCTGATGTGAAGTGTTGGTGGGCAAATCATCCAGAGAAGCGTCGCAATGCTTCTGGGCTGTTAGCAAGAGCTTTCCTTGCTGAGCCTTTTCACGTTGGAGATTAGCTGGACATTTGCCGGTTTAGTGCCTTGTTTCTTCTGCGCAGCTTGCACAAAGCTCATTGCGGCTTTCGCGGTTCGAGTTGTGCATCGCCGGAGCTCTGCGGGAAAGAGCGAGAGAAGAGCCGCGAAAGCTCCGAGTGCGGCCAGCTCGCGTGTAGCCGCGAATGTGCGCTGTTCGCCGGTTGCAGGGCGACTGCCTTCTGCGCGGCTGCTTCCAAGTTGACGGTAACTGCCAGCGTGCTAGCTGTGTAGGACAGTGAAGAGGCTGACGCGTGTGTGTCCGTAGAGCTGCTAGAAAGCGTACGTGACGAGCAGGAAGGGCTTTCGGAGCAGCCGGTTCTCGTCTTGCACAGTCGCCACACATCCGCACTTTTAGTGCCTCAGAACCCCGGACAGCTTGCAAAACACGGCTGTAACTGTCCCAGCGCAAGCTGTTCAGGAAAGCACAGAAACGCGATGTTCGCGTGCTTTTAGCGCTGCTCGCAAGAAGCCTCCGGAGCAGGCACTTCTCGTGCAGCAACAACCGTGCCTGCTACGATCTTTCCTAGCCTCTTTTCCTCCGGGCAGCCGGCTTGAGCTGATGTGAAGTGTTGGTGGGCAAATCATCCAGAGAAGCGTCGCAATGCTTCTGGGCTGTTAGCAAGAGCTTTCCTTGCTGAGCCTTTTCACGTTGGAGATTAGCTGGACATTTGCCGGTTTAGTGCCTTGTTTCTTCTGCGCAGCTTGCACAAAGCTCATTGCGGCTTTCGCGGTTCGAGTTGTGCATCGCCGGAGCTCTGCGGGAAAGAGCGAGAGAAGAGCCGCGAAAGCTCCGAGTGCGGCCAGCTCGCGTGTAGCCGCGAATGTGCGCTGTTCGCCGGTTGCAGGGCGACTGCCTTCTGCGCGGCTGCTTCCAAGTTGACGGTAACTGCCAGCGTGCTAGCTGTGTAGGACAGTGAAGAGGCTGACGCGTGTGTGTCCGTAGAGCTGCTAGAAAGCGTACGTGACGAGCAGGAAGGGCTTTCAGAGCAGCCGGTTCTCGTCTTGCACAGTCGCCACACATCCGCACTTTTAGTGCCTCAGAACCCCGGACAGCTTGCAAAACACGGCTGTAACTGTCCCAGCGCAAGCTGTTCAGGAAAGCACAGAAACGCGATGTTCGCGTGCTTTTTAGCGCTGCTCGCAAGAAGCCTCCGGAGCAGGCACTTCTCGTGCAGCAACAACCGTGCCTGCTACGATCTTTCCTAGCCTCTTTTCCTCCGGGCAGCCGGCTTGAGCTGATGTGAAGTGTTGGTGGGCAAATCATCCAGAGAAGCGTCGCAATGCTTCTGGGCTGTTAGCAAGAGCTTTCCTTGCTGAGCCTTTTCACGTTGGAGATTAGCTGGACATTTGCCGGTTTAGTGCCTTGTTTCTTCTGCGCAGCTTGCACAAAGCTCATTGCGGCTTTCGCGGTTCGAGTTGTGCATCGCCGGAGCTCTGCGGGAAAGAGCGAGAGAAGAGCCGCGAAAGCTCCGAGTGCGGCCAGCTCGCGTGTAGCCGCGAATGTGCGCTGTTCGCCGGTTGCAGGGCGAGTGCCTTCTGCGCGGCTGCTTCCAAGTTGACGGTAACTGCCAGCGTGCTAGCTGTGTAGGACAGTGAAGAGGCTGACGCGTGTGTGTCCGTAGAGCTGCTAGAAAGCGTACGTGACGAGCAGGAAGGGCTTTCAGAGCAGCCGGTTCTCGTCTTGCACAGTCGCCACACATCCGCACTTTTAGTGCCTCAGAACCCCGGACAGCTTGCAAAACACGGCTGTAACTGTCCCAGCGCAAGCTGTTCAGGAAAGCACAGAAACGCGATGTTCGCGTGCTTTTAGCGCTGCTCGCAAGAAGCCTCCGGAGCAGGCACTTCTCGTGCAGCAACAACCGTGCCTGCTACGATCTTTCCTAGCCTCTTTTCCTCCGGGCAGCCGGCTTGAGCTGATGTGAAGTGTTGGTGGGCAAATCATCCAGAGAAGCGTCGCAATGCTTCTGGGCTGTTAGCAAGAGCTTTCCTTGCTGAGCCTTTTCACGTTGGAGATTAGCTGGACATTTGCCGGTTTAGTGCCTTGTTTCTTCTGCGCAGCTTGCACAAAGCTCATTGCGGCTTTCGCGGTTCGAGTTGTGCATCGCCGGAGCTCTGCGGGAAAGAGCGAGAGAAGAGCCGCGAAAGCTCCGAGTGCGGCCAGCTCGCGTGTAGCCGCGAATGTGCGCTGTTCGCCGGTTGCAGGGCGACTGCCTTCTGCGCGGCTGCTTCCAAGTTGACGGTAACTGCCAGCGTGCTAGCTGTGTAGGACAGTGAAGAGGCTGACGCGTGTGTGTCCGTAGAGCTGCTAGAAGGCGTACGTGACGAGCAGGAAGGGCTTTCAGAGCAGCCGGTTCTCGTCTTGCACAGTCGCCACACATCCGCACTTTTAGTGCCTCAGAACCCCGGACAGCTTGCAAAACACGGCTGTAACTGTCCCAGCGCAAGCTGTTCAGGAAAGCACAGAAACGCGATGTTCGCGTGCTTTTAGCGCTGCTCGCAAGAAGCCTCCGGAGCAGGCACTTCTCGTGCAGCAACAACCGTGCCTGCTACGATCTTTCCTAGCCTCTTTTCCTCCGGGCAGCCGGCTTGAGCTGATGTGAAGTGTTGGTGGGCAAATCATCCAGAGAAGCGTCGCAATGCTTCTGGGCTGTTAGCAAGAGCTTTCCTTGCTGAGCCTTTTCACGTTGGAGATTAGCTGGACATTTGCCGGTTTAGTGCCTTGTTTCTTCTGCGCAGCTTGCACAAAGCTCATTGCGGCTTTCGCGGTTCGAGTTGTGCATCGCCGGAGCTCTGCGGGAAAGAGCGAGAGAAGAGCCGCGAAAGCTCCGAGTGCGGCCAGCTCGCGTGTAGCCGCGAATGTGCGCTGTTCGCCGGTTGCAGGGCGACTGCCTTCTGCGCGGCTGCTTCCAAGTTGACGGTAACTGCCAGCGTGCTAGCTGTGTAGGACAGTGAAGAGGCTGACGCGTGTGTGTCCGTAGAGCTGCTAGAAAGCGTACGTGACGAGCAGGAAGGGCTTTCAGAGCAGCCGGTTCTCGTCTTGCACAATCGCCACACATCCGCACTTTTAGTGCCTCAGAACCCCGGACAGCTTGCAAAACACGGCTGTAACTGTCCCAGCGCAAGCTGTTCAGGAAAGCACAGAAACGCGATGTTCGCGTGCTTTTAGCGCTGCTCGCAAGAAGCCTCCGGAGCAGGCACTTCTCGTGCAGCAACAACCGTGCCTGCTACGATCTTTCCTAGCCTCTTTTCCTCCGGGCAGCCGGCTTGAGCTGATGTGAAGTGTTGGTGGGCAAATCATCCAGAGAAGCGTCGCAATGCTTCTGGGCTGTTAGCAAGAGCTTTCCTTGCTGAGCCTTTTCACGTTGGAGATTAGCTGGACATTTGCCGGTTTAGTGCCTTGTTTCTTCTGCGCAGCTTGCACAAAGCTCATTGCGGCTTTCGCGGTTCGAGTTGTGCATCGCCGGAGCTCTGCGGGAAAGAGCGAGAGAAGAGCCGCGAAAGCTCCGAGTGCGGCCAGCTCGCGTGTAGCCGCGAATGTGCGCTGTTCGCCGGTTGCAGGGCGAGTGCCTTCTGCGCGGCTGCTTCCAAGTTGACGGTAACTGCCAGCGTGCTAGCTGTGTAGGACAGTGAAGAGGCTGACGCGTGTGTGTCCGTAGAGCTGCTAGAAAGCGTACGTGACGAGCAGGAAGGGCTTTCAGAGCAGCCGGTTCTCGTCTTGCACAGTCGCCACACATCCGCACTTTTAGTGCCTCAGAACCCCGGACAGCTTGCAAAACACGGCTGTAACTGTCCCAGCGCAAGCTGTTCAGGAAAGCACAGAAACGCGATGTTCGCGTGCTTTTAGCGCTGCTCGCAAGAAGCCTCCGGAGCAGGCACTTCTCGTGCAGCAACAACCGTGCCTGCTACGATCTTTCCTAGCCTCTTTTCCTCCGGGCAGCCGGCTTGAGCTGATGTGAAGTGTTGGTGGGCAAATCATCCAGAGAAGCGTCGCAATGCTTCTGGGCTGTTAGCAAGAGCTTTCCTTGCTGACCCTTTTCACGTTGGAGATTAGCTGGACATTTGCCGGTTTAGTGCCTTGTTTCTTCTGCGCAGCTTGCACAAAGCTCATTGCGGCTTTCGCGGTTCGAGTTGTGCATCGCCGGAGCTCTGCGGGAAAGAGCGAGAGAAGAGCCGCGAAAGCTCCGAGTGCGGCCAGCTCGCGTGTAGCCGCGAATGTGCGCTGTTCGCCGGTTGCAGGGCGAGTGCCTTCTGCGCGGCTGCTTCCAAGTTGACGGTAACTGCCAGCGTGCTAGCTGTGTAGGACAGTGAAGAGGCTGACGCGTGTGTGTCCGTAGAGCTGCTAGAAAGCGTACGTGACGAGCAGGAAGGGCTTTCAGAGCAGCCGGTTCTCGTCTTGCACAGTCGCCACACATCCGCACTTTTAGTGCCTCAGAACCCCGGACAGCTTGCAAAACACGGCTGTAACTGTCCCAGCGCAAGCTGTTCAGGAAAGCACAGAAACGCGATGTTCGCGTGCTTTTAGCGCTGCTCGCAAGAAGCCTCCGGAGCAGGCACTTCTCGTGCAGCAACAACCGTGCCTGCTACGATCTTTCCTAGCCTCTTTTCCTCCGGGCAGCCGGCTTGAGCTGATGTGAAGTGTTGGTGGGCAAATCATCCAGAGAAGCGTCGCAATGCTTCTGGGCTGTTAGCAAGAGCTTTCCTTGCTGACCCTTTTCACGTTGGAGATTAGCTGGACATTTGCCGGTTTAGTGCCTTGTTTCTTCTGCGCAGCTTGCACAAAGCTCATTGCGGCTTTCGCGGTTCGAGTTGTGCATCGCCGGAGCTCTGCGGGAAAGAGCGAGAGAAGAGCCGCGAAAGCTCCGAGTGCGGCCAGCTCGCGTGTAGCCGCGAATGTGCGCTGTTCGCCGGTTGCAGGGCGAGTGCCTTCTGCGCGGCTGCTTCCAAGTTGACGGTAACTGCCAGCGTGCTAGCTGTGTAGGACAGTGAAGAGGCTGACGCGTGTGTGTCCGTAGAGCTGCTAGAAAGCGTACGTGACGAGCAGGAAGGGCTTTCAGAGCAGCCGGTTCTCGTCTTGCACAGTCGCCACACATCCGCACTTTTAGTGCCTCAGAACCCCGGACAGCTTGCAAAACACGGCTGTAACTGTCCCAGCGCAAGCTGTTCAGGAAAGCACAGAAACGCGATGTTCGCGTGCTTTTAGCGCTGCTCGCAAGAAGCCTCCGGAGCAGGCACTTCTCGTGCAGCAACAACCGTGCCTGCTACGATCTTTCCTAGCCTCTTTTCCTCCGGGCAGCCGGCTTGAGCTGATGTGAAGTGTTGGTGGGCAAATCATCCAGAGAAGCGTCGCAATGCTTCTGGGCTGTTAGCAAGAGCTTTCCTTGCTGACCCTTTTCACGTTGGAGATTAGCTGGACATTTGCCGGTTTAGTGCCTTGTTTCTTCTGCGCAGCTTGCACAAAGCTCATTGCGGCTTTCGCGGTTCGAGTTGTGCATCGCCGGAGCTCTGCGGGCCGCGAAAAGAAGAGCCGCGAAAGCTCCGAGTGCGGCCAGCTCGCGTGTAGCCGCGAATGTGCGCTGTTCGCCGGTTGCAGGGCGAGTGCCTTCTGCGCGGCTGCTTCCAAGTTGACGGTAACTGCCAGCGTGCTAGCTGTGTAGGACAGTGAAGAGGCTGACGCGTGTGTGTCCGTAGAGCTGCTAGAAAGCGTACGTGACGAGCAGGAAGGGCTTTCAGAGCAGCCGGTTCTCGTCTTGCACAGTCGCCACACATCCGCACTTTTAGTGCCTCAGAACCCCGGACAGCTTGCAAAACACGGCTGTAACTGTCCCAGCGCAAGCTGTTCAGGAAAGCACAGAAACGCGATGTTCGCGTGCTTTTAGCGCTGCTCGCAAGAAGCCTCCGGAGCAGGCACTTCTCGTGCAGCAACAACCGTGCCTGCTACGATCTTTCCTAGCCTCTTTTCCTCCGGGCAGCCGGCTTGAGCTGATGTGAAGTGTTGGTGGGCAAATCATCCAGAGAAGCGTCGCAATGCTTCTGGGCTGTTAGCAAGAGCTTTCCTTGCTGAGCCTTTTCACGTTGGAGATTAGCTGGACATTTGCCGGTTTAGTGCCTTGTTTCTTCTGCGCAGCTTGCACAAAGCTCATTGCGGCTTTCGCGGTTCGAGTTGTGCATCGCCGGAGCTCTGCGGGAAAGAGCGAGAGAAGAGCCGCGAAAGCTCCGAGTGCGGCCAGCTCGCGTGTAGCCGCGAATGTGCGCTGTTCGCCGGTTGCAGGGCGACTGCCTTCTGCGCGGCTGCTTCCAAGTTGACGGTAACTGCCAGCGTGCTAGCTGTGTAGGACAGTGAAGAGGCTGACGCGTGTGTGTCCGTAGAGCTGCTAGAAAGCGTACGTGACGAGCAGGAAGGGCTTTCAGAGCAGCCGGTTCTCGTCTTGCACAGTCGCCACACATCCGCACTTTTAGTGCCTCAGAACCCCGGACAGCTTGCAAAACACGGCTGTAACTGTCCCAGCGCAAGCTGTTCAGGAAAGCACAGAAACGCGATGTTCGCGTGCTTTTAGCGCTGCTCGCAAGAAGCCTCCGGAGCAGGCACTTCTCGTGCAGCAACAACCGTGCCTGCTACGATCTTTCCTAGCCTCTTTTCCTCCGGGCAGCCGGCTTGAGCTGATGTGAAGTGTTGGTGGGCAAATCATCCAGAGAAGCGTCGCAATGCTTCTGGGCTGTTAGCAAGAGCTTTCCTTGCTGACCCTTTTCACGTTGGAGATTAGCTGGACATTTGCCGGTTTAGTGCCTTGTTTCTTCTGCGCAGCTTGCACAAAGCTCATTGCGGCTTTCGCGGTTCGAGTTGTGCATCGCCGGAGCTCTGCGGGAAAGAGCGAGAGAAGAGCCGCGAAAGCTCCGAGTGCGGCCAGCTCGCGTGTAGCCGCGAATGTGCGCTGTTCGCCGGTTGCAGGGCGAGTGCCTTCTGCGCGGCTGCTTCCAAGTTGACGGTAACTGCCAGCGTGCTAGCTGTGTAGGACAGTGAAGAGGCTGACGCGTGTGTGTCCGTAGAGCTGCTAGAAAGCGTACGTGACGAGCAGGAAGGGCTTTCAGAGCAGCCGGTTCTCGTCTTGCACAGTCGCCACACATCCGCACTTTTAGTGCCTCAGAACCCCGGACAGCTTGCAAAACACGGCTGTAACTGTCCCAGCGCAAGCTGTTCAGGAAAGCACAGAAACGCGATGTTCGCGTGCTTTTAGCGCTGCTCGCAAGAAGCCTCCGGAGCAGGCACTTCTCGTGCAGCAACAACCGTGCCTGCTACGATCTTTCCTAGCCTCTTTTCCTCCGGGCAGCCGGCTTGAGCTGATGTGAAGTGTTGGTGGGCAAATCATCCAGAGAAGCGTCGCAATGCTTCTGGGCTGTTAGCAAGAGCTTTCCTTGCTGAGCCTTTTCACGTTGGAGATTAGCTGGACATTTGCCGGTTTAGTGCCTTGTTTCTTCTGCGCAGCTTGCACAAAGCTCATTGCGGCTTTCGCGGTTCGAGTTGTGCATCGCCGGAGCTCTGCGGGAAAGAGCGAGAGAAGAGCCGCGAAAGCTCCGAGTGCGGCCAGCTCGCGTGTAGCCGCGAATGTGCGCTGTTCGCCGGTTGCAGGGCGACTGCCTTCTGCGCGGCTGCTTCCAAGTTGACGGTAACTGCCAGCGTGCTAGCTGTGTAGGACAGTGAAGAGGCTGACGCGTGTGTGTCCGTAGAGCTGCTAGAAAGCGTACGTGACGAGCAGGAAGGGCTTTCAGAGCAGCCGGTTCTCGTCTTGCACAGTCGCCACACATCCGCACTTTTAGTGCCTCAGAACCCCGGACAGCTTGCAAAACACGGCTGTAACTGTCCCAGCGCAAGCTGTTCAGGAAAGCACAGAAACGCGATGTTCGCGTGCTTTTTAGCGCTGCTCGCAAGAAGCCTCCGGAGCAGGCACTTCTCGTGCAGCAACAACCGTGCCTGCTACGATCTTTCCTAGCCTCTTTTCCTCCGGGCAGCCGGCTTGAGCTGATGTGAAGTGTTGGTGGGCAAATCATCCAGAGAAGCGTCGCAATGCTTCTGGGCTGTTAGCAAGAGCTTTCCTTGCTGACCCTTTTCACGTTGGAGATTAGCTGGACATTTGCCGGTTTAGTGCCTTGTTTCTTCTGCGCAGCTTGCACAAAGCTCATTGCGGCTTTCGCGGTTCGAGTTGTGCATCGCCGGAGCTCTGCGGGAAAGAGCGAGAGAAGAGCCGCGAAAGCTCCGAGTGCGGCCAGCTCGCGTGTAGCCGCGAATGTGCGCTGTTCGCCGGTTGCAGGGCGAGTGCCTTCTGCGCGGCTGCTTCCAAGTTGACGGTAACTGCCAGCGTGCTAGCTGTGTAGGACAGTGAAGAGGCTGACGCGTGTGTGTCCGTAGAGCTGCTAGAAAGCGTACGTGACGAGCAGGAAGGGCTTTCAGAGCAGCCGGTTCTCGTCTTGCACAGTCGCCACACATCCGCACTTTTAGTGCCTCAGAACCCCGGACAGCTTGCAAAACACGGCTGTAACTGTCCCAGCGCAAGCTGTTCAGGAAAGCACAGAAACGCGATGTTCGCGTGCTTTTAGCGCTGCTCGCAAGAAGCCTCCGGAGCAGGCACTTCTCGTGCAGCAACAACCGTGCCTGCTACGATCTTTCCTAGCCTCTTTTCCTCCGGGCAGCCGGCTTGAGCTGATGTGAAGTGTTGGTGGGCAAATCATCCAGAGAAGCGTCGCAATGCTTCTGGGCTGTTAGCAAGAGCTTTCCTTGCTGAGCCTTTTCACGTTGGAGATTAGCTGGACATTTGCCGGTTTAGTGCCTTGTTTCTTCTGCGCAGCTTGCACAAAGCTCATTGCGGCTTTCGCGGTTCGAGTTGTGCATCGCCGGAGCTCTGCGGGAAAGAGCGAGAGAAGAGCCGCGAAAGCTCCGAGTGCGGCCAGCTCGCGTGTAGCCGCGAATGTGCGCTGTTCGCCGGTTGCAGGGCGACTGCCTTCTGCGCGGCTGCTTCCAAGTTGACGGTAACTGCCAGCGTGCTAGCTGTGTAGGACAGTGAAGAGGCTGACGCGTGTGTGTCCGTAGAGCTGCTAGAAAGCGTACGTGACGAGCAGGAAGGGCTTTCAGAGCAGCCGGTTCTCGTCTTGCACAGTCGCCACACATCCGCACTTTTAGTGCCTCAGAACCCCGGACAGCTTGCAAAACACGGCTGTAACTGTCCCAGCGCAAGCTGTTCAGGAAAGCACAGAAACGCGATGTTCGCGTGCTTTTAGCGCTGCTCGCAAGAAGCCTCCGGAGCAGGCACTTCTCGTGCAGCAACAACCGTGCCTGCTACGATCTTTCCTAGCCTCTTTTCCTCCGGGCAGCCGGCTTGAGCTGATGTGAAGTGTTGGTGGGCAAATCATCCAGAGAAGCGTCGCAATGCTTCTGGGCTGTTAGCAAGAGCTTTCCTTGCTGAGCCTTTTCACGTTGGAGATTAGCTGGACATTTGCCGGTTTAGTGCCTTGTTTCTTCTGCGCAGCTTGCACAAAGCTCATTGCGGCTTTCGCGGTTCGAGTTGTGCATCGCCGGAGCTCTGCGGGAAAGAGCGAGAGAAGAGCCGCGAAAGCTCCGAGTGCGGCCAGCTCGCGTGTAGCCGCGAATGTGCGCTGTTCGCCGGTTGCAGGGCGACTGCCTTCTGCGCGGCTGCTTCCAAGTTGACGGTAACTGCCAGCGTGCTAGCTGTGTAGGACAGTGAAGAGGCTGACGCGTGTGTGTCCGTAGAGCTGCTAGAAAGCGTACGTGACGAGCAGGAAGGGCTTTCAGAGCAGCCGGTTCTCGTCTTGCACAGTCGCCACACATCCGCACTTTTAGTGCCTCAGAACCCCGGACAGCTTGCAAAACACGGCTGTAACTGTCCCAGCGCAAGCTGTTCAGGAAAGCACAGAAACGCGATGTTCGCGTGCTTTTTAGCGCTGCTCGCAAGAAGCCTCCGGAGCAGGCACTTCTCGTGCAGCAACAACCGTGCCTGCTACGATCTTTCCTAGCCTCTTTTCCTCCGGGCAGCCGGCTTGAGCTGATGTGAAGTGTTGGTGGGCAAATCATCCAGAGAAGCGTCGCAATGCTTCTGGGCTGTTAGCAAGAGCTTTCCTTGCTGACCCTTTTCACGTTGGAGATTAGCTGGACATTTGCCGGTTTAGTGCCTTGTTTCTTCTGCGCAGCTTGCACAAAGCTCATTGCGGCTTTCGCGGTTCGAGTTGTGCATCGCCGGAGCTCTGCGGGAAAGAGCGAGAGAAGAGCCGCGAAAGCTCCGAGTGCGGCCAGCTCGCGTGTAGCCGCGAATGTGCGCTGTTCGCCGGTTGCAGGGCGAGTGCCTTCTGCGCGGCTGCTTCCAAGTTGACGGTAACTGCCAGCGTGCTAGCTGTGTAGGACAGTGAAGAGGCTGACGCGTGTGTGTCCGTAGAGCTGCTAGAAAGCGTACGTGACGAGCAGGAAGGGCTTTCAGAGCAGCCGGTTCTCGTCTTGCACAGTCGCCACACATCCGCACTTTTAGTGCCTCAGAACCCCGGACAGCTTGCAAAACACGGCTGTAACTGTCCCAGCGCAAGCTGTTCAGGAAAGCACAGAAACGCGATGTTCGCGTGCTTTTTAGCGCTGCTCGCAAGAAGCCTCCGGAGCAGGCACTTCTCGTGCAGCAACAACCGTGCCTGCTACGATCTTTCCTAGCCTCTTTTCCTCCGGGCAGCCGGCTTGAGCTGATGTGAAGTGTTGGTGGGCAAATCATCCAGAGAAGCGTCGCAATGCTTCTGGGCTGTTAGCAAGAGCTTTCCTTGCTGACCCTTTTCACGTTGGAGATTAGCTGGACATTTGCCGGTTTAGTGCCTTGTTTCTTCTGCGCAGCTTGCACAAAGCTCATTGCGGCTTTCGCGGTTCGAGTTGTGCATCGCCGGAGCTCTGCGGGAAAGAGCGAGAGAAGAGCCGCGAAAGCTCCGAGTGCGGCCAGCTCGCGTGTAGCCGCGAATGTGCGCTGTTCGCCGGTTGCAGGGCGAGTGCCTTCTGCGCGGCTGCTTCCAAGTTGACGGTAACTGCCAGCGTGCTAGCTGTGTAGGACAGTGAAGAGGCTGACGCGTGTGTGTCCGTAGAGCTGCTAGAAAGCGTACGTGACGAGCAGGAAGGGCTTTCAGAGCAGCCGGTTCTCGTCTTGCACAGTCGCCACACATCCGCACTTTTAGTGCCTCAGAACCCCGGACAGCTTGCAAAACACGGCTGTAACTGTCCCAGCGCAAGCTGTTCAGGAAAGCACAGAAACGCGATGTTCGCGTGCTTTTAGCGCTGCTCGCAAGAAGCCTCCGGAGCAGGCACTTCTCGTGCAGCAACAACCGTGCCTGCTACGATCTTTCCTAGCCTCTTTTCCTCCGGGCAGCCGGCTTGAGCTGATGTGAAGTGTTGGTGGGCAAATCATCCAGAGAAGCGTCGCAATGCTTCTGGGCTGTTAGCAAGAGCTTTCCTTGCTGACCCTTTTCACGTTGGAGATTAGCTGGACATTTGCCGGTTTAGTGCCTTGTTTCTTCTGCGCAGCTTGCACAAAGCTCATTGCGGCTTTCGCGGTTCGAGTTGTGCATCGCCGGAGCTCTGCGGGAAAGAGCGAGAGAAGAGCCGCGAAAGCTCCGAGTGCGGCCAGCTCGCGTGTAGCCGCGAATGTGCGCTGTTCGCCGGTTGCAGGGCGAGTGCCTTCTGCGCGGCTGCTTCCAAGTTGACGGTAACTGCCAGCGTGCTAGCTGTGTAGGACAGTGAAGAGGCTGACGCGTGTGTGTCCGTAGAGCTGCTAGAAAGCGTACGTGACGAGCAGGAAGGGCTTTCAGAGCAGCCGGTTCTCGTCTTGCACAGTCGCCACACATCCGCACTTTTAGTGCCTCAGAACCCCGGACAGCTTGCAAAACACGGCTGTAACTGTCCCAGCGCAAGCTGTTCAGGAAAGCACAGAAACGCGATGTTCGCGTGCTTTTAGCGCTGCTCGCAAGAAGCCTCCGGAGCAGGCACTTCTCGTGCAGCAACAACCGTGCCTGCTACGATCTTTCCTAGCCTCTTTTCCTCCGGGCAGCCGGCTTGAGCTGATGTGAAGTGTTGGTGGGCAAATCATCCAGAGAAGCGTCGCAATGCTTCTGGGCTGTTAGCAAGAGCTTTCCTTGCTGAGCCTTTTCACGTTGGAGATTAGCTGGACATTTGCCGGTTTAGTGCCTTGTTTCTTCTGCGCAGCTTGCACAAAGCTCATTGCGGCTTTCGCGGTTCGAGTTGTGCATCGCCGGAGCTCTGCGGGAAAGAGCGAGAGAAGAGCCGCGAAAGCTCCGAGTGCGGCCAGCTCGCGTGTAGCCGCGAATGTGCGCTGTTCGCCGGTTGCAGGGCGACTGCCTTCTGCGCGGCTGCTTCCAAGTTGACGGTAACTGCCAGCGTGCTAGCTGTGTAGGACAGTGAAGAGGCTGACGCGTGTGTGTCCGTAGAGCTGCTAGAAAGCGTACGTGACGAGCAGGAAGGGCTTTCAGAGCAGCCGGTTCTCGTCTTGCACAGTCGCCACACATCCGCACTTTTAGTGCCTCAGAACCCCGGACAGCTTGCAAAACACGGCTGTAACTGTCCCAGCGCAAGCTGTTCTGGAAAGCACAGAAACGCGATGTTTGCGTGCTTTTAGCGCTGCTCGCAAGAAGCCTCCGGAGCAGGCACTTCTCGTGCAGCAACAACCGTGCCTGCTACGATCTTTCCTAGCCTCTTTTCCTCCGGGCAGCCGGCTTGAGCTGATGTGAAGTGTTGGTGGGCAAATCATCCAGAGAAGCGTCGCAATGCTTCTGGGCTGTTAGCAAGAGCTTTCCTTGCTGAGCCTTTTCACGTTGGAGATTAGCTGGACATTTGCCGGTTTAGTGCCTTGTTTCTTCTGCGCAGCTTGCACAAAGCTCATTGCGGCTTTCGCGGTTCGAGTTGTGCATCGCCGGAGCTCTGCGGGAAAGAGCGAGAGAAGAGCCGCGAAAGCTCCGAGTGCGGCCAGCTCGCGTGTAGCCGCGAATGTGCGCTGTTCGCCGGTTGCAGGGCGACTGCCTTCTGCGCGGCTGCTTCCAAGTTGACGGTAACTGCCAGCGTGCTAGCTGTGTAGGACAGTGAAGAGGCTGACGCGTGTGTGTCCGTAGAGCTGCTAGAAGGCGTACGTGACGAGCAGGAAGGGCTTTCAGAGCAGCCGGTTCTCGTCTTGCACAGTCGCCACACATCCGCACTTTTAGTGCCTCAGAACCCCGGACAGCTTGCAAAACACGGCTGTAACTGTCCCAGCGCAAGCTGTTCAGGAAAGCACAGAAACGCGATGTTCGCGTGCTTTTAGCGCTGCTCGCAAGAAGCCTCCGGAGCAGGCACTTCTCGTGCAGCAACAACCGTGCCTGCTACGATCTTTCCTAGCCTCTTTTCCTCCGGGCAGCCGGCTTGAGCTGATGTGAAGTGTTGGTGGGCAAATCATCCAGAGAAGCGTCGCAATGCTTCTGGGCTGTTAGCAAGAGCTTTCCTTGCTGAGCCTTTTCACGTTGGAGATTAGCTGGACATTTGCCGGTTTAGTGCCTTGTTTCTTCTGCGCAGCTTGCACAAAGCTCATTGCGGCTTTCGCGGTTCGAGTTGTGCATCGCCGGAGCTCTGCGGGAAAGAGCGAGAGAAGAGCCGCGAAAGCTCCGAGTGCGGCCAGCTCGCGTGTAGCCGCGAATGTGCGCTGTTCGCCGGTTGCAGGGCGACTGCCTTCTGCGCGGCTGCTTCCAAGTTGACGGTAACTGCCAGCGTGCTAGCTGTGTAGGACAGTGAAGAGGCTGACGCGTGTGTGTCCGTAGAGCTGCTAGAAAGCGTACGTGACGAGCAGGAAGGGCTTTCAGAGCAGCCGGTTCTCGTCTTGCACAGTCGCCACACATCCGCACTTTTAGTGCCTCAGAACCCCGGACAGCTTGCAAAACACGGCTGTAACTGTCCCAGCGCAAGCTGTTCAGGAAAGCACAGAAACGCGATGTTCGCGTGCTTTTAGCGCTGCTCGCAAGAAGCCTCCGGAGCAGGCACTTCTCGTGCAGCAACAACCGTGCCTGCTACGATCTTTCCTAGCCTCTTTTCCTCCGGGCAGCCGGCTTGAGCTGATGTGAAGTGTTGGTGGGCAAATCATCCAGAGAAGCGTCGCAATGCTTCTGGGCTGTTAGCAAGAGCTTTCCTTGCTGACCCTTTTCACGTTGGAGATTAGCTGGACATTTGCCGGTTTAGTGCCTTGTTTCTTCTGCGCAGCTTGCACAAAGCTCATTGCGGCTTTCGCGGTTCGAGTTGTGCATCGCCGGAGCTCTGCGGGAAAGAGCGAGAGAAGAGCCGCGAAAGCTCCGAGTGCGGCCAGCTCGCGTGTAGCCGCGAATGTGCGCTGTTCGCCGGTTGCAGGGCGACTGCCTTCTGCGCGGCTGCTTCCAAGTTGACGGTAACTGCCAGCGTGCTAGCTGTGTAGGACAGTGAAGAGGCTGACGCGTGTGTGTCCGTAGAGCTGCTAGAAAGCGTACGTGACGAGCAGGAAGGGCTTTCAGAGCAGCCGGTTCTCGTCTTGCACAGTCGCCACACATCCGCACTTTTAGTGCCTCAGAACCCCGGACAGCTTGCAAAACACGGCTGTAACTGTCCCAGCGCAAGCTGTTCAGGAAAGCACAGAAACGCGATGTTCGCGTGCTTTTTAGCGCTGCTCGCAAGAAGCCTCCGGAGCAGGCACTTCTCGTGCAGCAACAACCGTGCCTGCTACGATCTTTCCTAGCCTCTTTTCCTCCGGGCAGCCGGCTTGAGCTGATGTGAAGTGTTGGTGGGCAAATCATCCAGAGAAGCGTCGCAATGCTTCTGGGCTGTTAGCAAGAGCTTTCCTTGCTGACCCTTTTCACGTTGGAGATTAGCTGGACATTTGCCGGTTTAGTGCCTTGTTTCTTCTGCGCAGCTTGCACAAAGCTCATTGCGGCTTTCGCGGTTCGAGTTGTGCATCGCCGGAGCTCTGCGGGAAAGAGCGAGAGAAGAGCCGCGAAAGCTCCGAGTGCGGCCAGCTCGCGTGTAGCCGCGAATGTGCGCTGTTCGCCGGTTGCAGGGCGACTGCCTTCTGCGCGGCTGCTTCCAAGTTGACGGTAACTGCCAGCGTGCTAGCTGTGTAGGACAGTGAAGAGGCTGACGCGTGTGTGTCCGTAGAGCTGCTAGAAAGCGTACGTGACGAGCAGGAAGGGCTTTCAGAGCAGCCGGTTCTCGTCTTGCACAGTCGCCACACATCCGCACTTTTAGTGCCTCAGAACCCCGGACAGCTTGCAAAACACGGCTGTAACTGTCCCAGCGCAAGCTGTTCTGGAAAGCACAGAAACGCGATGTTTGCGTGCTTTTAGCGCTGCTCGCAAGAAGCCTCCGGAGCAGGCACTTCTCGTGCAGCAACAACCGTGCCTGCTACGATCTTTCCTAGCCTCTTTTCCTCCGGGCAGCCGGCTTGAGCTGATGTGAAGTGTTGGTGGGCAAATCATCCAGAGAAGCGTCGCAATGCTTCTGGGCTGTTAGCAAGAGCTTTCCTTGCTGAGCCTTTTCACGTTGGAGATTAGCTGGACATTTGCCGGTTTAGTGCCTTGTTTCTTCTGCGCAGCTTGCACAAAGCTCATTGCGGCTTTCGCGGTTCGAGTTGTGCATCGCCGGAGCTCTGCGGGAAAGAGCGAGAGAAGAGCCGCGAAAGCTCCGAGTGCGGCCAGCTCGCGTGTAGCCGCGAATGTGCGCTGTTCGCCGGTTGCAGGGCGACTGCCTTCTGCGCGGCTGCTTCCAAGTTGACGGTAACTGCCAGCGTGCTAGCTGTGTAGGACAGTGAAGAGGCTGACGCGTGTGTGTCCGTAGAGCTGCTAGAAGGCGTACGTGACGAGCAGGAAGGGCTTTCAGAGCAGCCGGTTCTCGTCTTGCACAGTCGCCACACATCCGCACTTTTAGTGCCTCAGAACCCCGGACAGCTTGCAAAACACGGCTGTAACTGTCCCAGCGCAAGCTGTTCAGGAAAGCACAGAAACGCGATGTTCGCGTGCTTTTAGCGCTGCTCGCAAGAAGCCTCCGGAGCAGGCACTTCTCGTGCAGCAACAACCGTGCCTGCTACGATCTTTCCTAGCCTCTTTTCCTCCGGGCAGCCGGCTTGAGCTGATGTGAAGTGTTGGTGGGCAAATCATCCAGAGAAGCGTCGCAATGCTTCTGGGCTGTTAGCAAGAGCTTTCCTTGCTGACCCTTTTCACGTTGGAGATTAGCTGGACATTTGCCGGTTTAGTGCCTTGTTTCTTCTGCGCAGCTTGCACAAAGCTCATTGCGGCTTTCGCGGTTCGAGTTGTGCATCGCCGGAGCTCTGCGGGAAAGAGCGAGAGAAGAGCCGCGAAAGCTCCGAGTGCGGCCAGCTCGCGTGTAGCCGCGAATGTGCGCTGTTCGCCGGTTGCAGGGCGACTGCCTTCTGCGCGGCTGCTTCCAAGTTGACGGTAACTGCCAGCGTGCTAGCTGTGTAGGACAGTGAAGAGGCTGACGCGTGTGTGTCCGTAGAGCTGCTAGAAAGCGTACGTGACGAGCAGGAAGGGCTTTCAGAGCAGCCGGTTCTCGTCTTGCACAGTCGCCACACATCCGCACTTTTAGTGCCTCAGAACCCCGGACAGCTTGCAAAACACGGCTGTAACTGTCCCAGCGCAAGCTGTTCAGGAAAGCACAGAAACGCGATGTTCGCGTGCTTTTAGCGCTGCTCGCAAGAAGCCTCCGGAGCAGGCACTTCTCGTGCAGCAACAACCGTGCCTGCTACGATCTTTCCTAGCCTCTTTTCCTCCGGGCAGCCGGCTTGAGCTGATGTGAAGTGTTGGTGGGCAAATCATCCAGAGAAGCGTCGCAATGCTTCTGGGCTGTTAGCAAGAGCTTTCCTTGCTGAGCCTTTTCACGTTGGAGATTAGCTGGACATTTGCCGGTTTAGTGCCTTGTTTCTTCTGCGCAGCTTGCACAAAGCTCATTGCGGCTTTCGCGGTTCGAGTTGTGCATCGCCGGAGCTCTGCGGGAAAGAGCGAGAGAAGAGCCGCGAAAGCTCCGAGTGCGGCCAGCTCGCGTGTAGCCGCGAATGTGCGCTGTTCGCCGGTTGCAGGGCGACTGCCTTCTGCGCGGCTGCTTCCAAGTTGACGGTAACTGCCAGCGTGCTAGCTGTGTAGGACAGTGAAGAGGCTGACGCGTGTGTGTCCGTAGAGCTGCTAGAAAGCGTACGTGACGAGCAGGAAGGGCTTTCAGAGCAGCCGGTTCTCGTCTTGCACAGTCGCCACACATCCGCACTTTTAGTGCCTCAGAACCCCGGACAGCTTGCAAAACACGGCTGTAACTGTCCCAGCGCAAGCTGTTCAGGAAAGCACAGAAACGCGATGTTCGCGTGCTTTTAGCGCTGCTCGCAAGAAGCCTCCGGAGCAGGCACTTCTCGTGCAGCAACAACCGTGCCTGCTACGATCTTTCCTAGCCTCTTTTCCTCCGGGCAGCCGGCTTGAGCTGATGTGAAGTGTTGGTGGGCAAATCATCCAGAGAAGCGTCGCAATGCTTCTGGGCTGTTAGCAAGAGCTTTCCTTGCTGAGCCTTTTCACGTTGGAGATTAGCTGGACATTTGCCGGTTTAGTGCCTTGTTTCTTCTGCGCAGCTTGCACAAAGCTCATTGCGGCTTTCGCGGTTCGAGTTGTGCATCGCCGGAGCTCTGCGGGAAAGAGCGAGAGAAGAGCCGCGAAAGCTCCGAGTGCGGCCAGCTCGCGTGTAGCCGCGAATGTGCGCTGTTCGCCGGTTGCAGGGCGAGTGCCTTCTGCGCGGCTGCTTCCAAGTTGACGGTAACTGCCAGCGTGCTAGCTGTGTAGGACAGTGAAGAGGCTGACGCGTGTGTGTCCGTAGAGCTGCTAGAAAGCGTACGTGACGAGCAGGAAGGGCTTTCAGAGCAGCCGGTTCTCGTCTTGCACAGTCGCCACACATCCGCACTTTTAGTGCCTCAGAACCCCGGACAGCTTGCAAAACACGGCTGTAACTGTCCCAGCGCAAGCTGTTCAGGAAAGCACAGAAACGCGATGTTCGCGTGCTTTTAGCGCTGCTCGCAAGAAGCCTCCGGAGCAGGCACTTCTCGTGCAGCAACAACCGTGCCTGCTACGATCTTTCCTAGCCTCTTTTCCTCCGGGCAGCCGGCTTGAGCTGATGTGAAGTGTTGGTGGGCAAATCATCCAGAGAAGCGTCGCAATGCTTCTGGGCTGTTAGCAAGAGCTTTCCTTGCTGACCCTTTTCACGTTGGAGATTAGCTGGACATTTGCCGGTTTAGTGCCTTGTTTCTTCTGCGCAGCTTGCACAAAGCTCATTGCGGCTTTCGCGGTTCGAGTTGTGCATCGCCGGAGCTCTGCGGGAAAGAGCGAGAGAAGAGCCGCGAAAGCTCCGAGTGCGGCCAGCTCGCGTGTAGCCGCGAATGTGCGCTGTTCGCCGGTTGCAGGGCGACTGCCTTCTGCGCGGCTGCTTCCAAGTTGACGGTAACTGCCAGCGTGCTAGCTGTGTAGGACAGTGAAGAGGCTGACGCGTGTGTGTCCGTAGAGCTGCTAGAAAGCGTACGTGACGAGCAGGAAGGGCTTTCGGAGCAGCCGGTTCTCGTCTTGCACAGTCGCCACACATCCGCACTTTTAGTGCCTCAGAACCCCGGACAGCTTGCAAAACACGGCTGTAACTGTCCCAGCGCAAGCTGTTCAGGAAAGCACAGAAACGCGATGTTCGCGTGCTTTTAGCGCTGCTCGCAAGAAGCCTCCGGAGCAGGCACTTCTCGTGCAGCAACAACCGTGCCTGCTACGATCTTTCCTAGCCTCTTTTCCTCCGGGCAGCCGGCTTGAGCTGATGTGAAGTGTTGGTGGGCAAATCATCCAGAGAAGCGTCGCAATGCTTCTGGGCTGTTAGCAAGAGCTTTCCTTGCTGAGCCTTTTCACGTTGGAGATTAGCTGGACATTTGCCGGTTTAGTGCCTTGTTTCTTCTGCGCAGCTTGCACAAAGCTCATTGCGGCTTTCGCGGTTCGAGTTGTGCATCGCCGGAGCTCTGCGGGAAAGAGCGAGAGAAGAGCCGCGAAAGCTCCGAGTGCGGCCAGCTCGCGTGTAGCCGCGAATGTGCGCTGTTCGCCGGTTGCAGGGCGACTGCCTTCTGCGCGGCTGCTTCCAAGTTGACGGTAACTGCCAGCGTGCTAGCTGTGTAGGACAGTGAAGAGGCTGACGCGTGTGTGTCCGTAGAGCTGCTAGAAAGCGTACGTGACGAGCAGGAAGGGCTTTCAGAGCAGCCGGTTCTCGTCTTGCACAGTCGCCACACATCCGCACTTTTAGTGCCTCAGAACCCCGGACAGCTTGCAAAACACGGCTGTAACTGTCCCAGCGCAAGCTGTTCAGGAAAGCACAGAAACGCGATGTTCGCGTGCTTTTTAGCGCTGCTCGCAAGAAGCCTCCGGAGCAGGCACTTCTCGTGCAGCAACAACCGTGCCTGCTACGATCTTTCCTAGCCTCTTTTCCTCCGGGCAGCCGGCTTGAGCTGATGTGAAGTGTTGGTGGGCAAATCATCCAGAGAAGCGTCGCAATGCTTCTGGGCTGTTAGCAAGAGCTTTCCTTGCTGAGCCTTTTCACGTTGGAGATTAGCTGGACATTTGCCGGTTTAGTGCCTTGTTTCTTCTGCGCAGCTTGCACAAAGCTCATTGCGGCTTTCGCGGTTCGAGTTGTGCATCGCCGGAGCTCTGCGGGAAAGAGCGAGAGAAGAGCCGCGAAAGCTCCGAGTGCGGCCAGCTCGCGTGTAGCCGCGAATGTGCGCTGTTCGCCGGTTGCAGGGCGAGTGCCTTCTGCGCGGCTGCTTCCAAGTTGACGGTAACTGCCAGCGTGCTAGCTGTGTAGGACAGTGAAGAGGCTGACGCGTGTGTGTCCGTAGAGCTGCTAGAAAGCGTACGTGACGAGCAGGAAGGGCTTTCAGAGCAGCCGGTTCTCGTCTTGCACAGTCGCCACACATCCGCACTTTTAGTGCCTCAGAACCCCGGACAGCTTGCAAAACACGGCTGTAACTGTCCCAGCGCAAGCTGTTCAGGAAAGCACAGAAACGCGATGTTCGCGTGCTTTTAGCGCTGCTCGCAAGAAGCCTCCGGAGCAGGCACTTCTCGTGCAGCAACAACCGTGCCTGCTACGATCTTTCCTAGCCTCTTTTCCTCCGGGCAGCCGGCTTGAGCTGATGTGAAGTGTTGGTGGGCAAATCATCCAGAGAAGCGTCGCAATGCTTCTGGGCTGTTAGCAAGAGCTTTCCTTGCTGACCCTTTTCACGTTGGAGATTAGCTGGACATTTGCCGGTTTAGTGCCTTGTTTCTTCTGCGCAGCTTGCACAAAGCTCATTGCGGCTTTCGCGGTTCGAGTTGTGCATCGCCGGAGCTCTGCGGGAAAGAGCGAGAGAAGAGCCGCGAAAGCTCCGAGTGCGGCCAGCTCGCGTGTAGCCGCGAATGTGCGCTGTTCGCCGGTTGCAGGGCGAGTGCCTTCTGCGCGGCTGCTTCCAAGTTGACGGTAACTGCCAGCGTGCTAGCTGTGTAGGACAGTGAAGAGGCTGACGCGTGTGTGTCCGTAGAGCTGCTAGAAGGCGTACGTGACGAGCAGGAAGGGCTTTCAGAGCAGCCGGTTCTCGTCTTGCACAGTCGCCACACATCCGCACTTTTAGTGCCTCAGAACCCCGGACAGCTTGCAAAACACGGCTGTAACTGTCCCAGCGCAAGCTGTTCAGGAAAGCACAGAAACGCGATGTTCGCGTGCTTTTAGCGCTGCTCGCAAGAAGCCTCCGGAGCAGGCACTTCTCGTGCAGCAACAACCGTGCCTGCTACGATCTTTCCTAGCCTCTTTTCCTCCGGGCAGCCGGCTTGAGCTGATGTGAAGTGTTGGTGGGCAAATCATCCAGAGAAGCGTCGCAATGCTTCTGGGCTGTTAGCAAGAGCTTTCCTTGCTGAGCCTTTTCACGTTGGAGATTAGCTGGACATTTGCCGGTTTAGTGCCTTGTTTCTTCTGCGCAGCTTGCACAAAGCTCATTGCGGCTTTCGCGGTTCGAGTTGTGCATCGCCGGAGCTCTGCGGGAAAGAGCGAGAGAAGAGCCGCGAAAGCTCCGAGTGCGGCCAGCTCGCGTGTAGCCGCGAATGTGCGCTGTTCGCCGGTTGCAGGGCGACTGCCTTCTGCGCGGCTGCTTCCAAGTTGACGGTAACTGCCAGCGTGCTAGCTGTGTAGGACAGTGAAGAGGCTGACGCGTGTGTGTCCGTAGAGCTGCTAGAAAGCGTACGTGACGAGCAGGAAGGGCTTTCAGAGCAGCCGGTTCTCGTCTTGCACAATCGCCACACATCCGCACTTTTAGTGCCTCAGAACCCCGGACAGCTTGCAAAACACGGCTGTAACTGTCCCAGCGCAAGCTGTTCAGGAAAGCACAGAAACGCGATGTTCGCGTGCTTTTAGCGCTGCTCGCAAGAAGCCTCCGGAGCAGGCACTTCTCGTGCAGCAACAACCGTGCCTGCTACGATCTTTCCTAGCCTCTTTTCCTCCGGGCAGCCGGCTTGAGCTGATGTGAAGTGTTGGTGGGCAAATCATCCAGAGAAGCGTCGCAATGCTTCTGGGCTGTTAGCAAGAGCTTTCCTTGCTGAGCCTTTTCACGTTGGAGATTAGCTGGACATTTGCCGGTTTAGTGCCTTGTTTCTTCTGCGCAGCTTGCACAAAGCTCATTGCGGCTTTCGCGGTTCGAGTTGTGCATCGCCGGAGCTCTGCGGGAAAGAGCGAGAGAAGAGCCGCGAAAGCTCCGAGTGCGGCCAGCTCGCGTGTAGCCGCGAATGTGCGCTGTTCGCCGGTTGCAGGGCGAGTGCCTTCTGCGCGGCTGCTTCCAAGTTGACGGTAACTGCCAGCGTGCTAGCTGTGTAGGACAGTGAAGAGGCTGACGCGTGTGTGTCCGTAGAGCTGCTAGAAAGCGTACGTGACGAGCAGGAAGGGCTTTCAGAGCAGCCGGTTCTCGTCTTGCACAGTCGCCACACATCCGCACTTTTAGTGCCTCAGAACCCCGGACAGCTTGCAAAACACGGCTGTAACTGTCCCAGCGCAAGCTGTTCAGGAAAGCACAGAAACGCGATGTTCGCGTGCTTTTAGCGCTGCTCGCAAGAAGCCTCCGGAGCAGGCACTTCTCGTGCAGCAACAACCGTGCCTGCTACGATCTTTCCTAGCCTCTTTTCCTCCGGGCAGCCGGCTTGAGCTGATGTGAAGTGTTGGTGGGCAAATCATCCAGAGAAGCGTCGCAATGCTTCTGGGCTGTTAGCAAGAGCTTTCCTTGCTGACCCTTTTCACGTTGGAGATTAGCTGGACATTTGCCGGTTTAGTGCCTTGTTTCTTCTGCGCAGCTTGCACAAAGCTCATTGCGGCTTTCGCGGTTCGAGTTGTGCATCGCCGGAGCTCTGCGGGAAAGAGCGAGAGAAGAGCCGCGAAAGCTCCGAGTGCGGCCAGCTCGCGTGTAGCCGCGAATGTGCGCTGTTCGCCGGTTGCAGGGCGACTGCCTTCTGCGCGGCTGCTTCCAAGTTGACGGTAACTGCCAGCGTGCTAGCTGTGTAGGACAGTGAAGAGGCTGACGCGTGTGTGTCCGTAGAGCTGCTAGAAAGCGTACGTGACGAGCAGGAAGGGCTTTCAGAGCAGCCGGTTCTCGTCTTGCACAGTCGCCACACATCCGCACTTTTAGTGCCTCAGAACCCCGGACAGCTTGCAAAACACGGCTGTAACTGTCCCAGCGCAAGCTGTTCAGGAAAGCACAGAAACGCGATGTTCGCGTGCTTTTAGCGCTGCTCGCAAGAAGCCTCCGGAGCAGGCACTTCTCGTGCAGCAACAACCGTGCCTGCTACGATCTTTCCTAGCCTCTTTTCCTCCGGGCAGCCGGCTTGAGCTGATGTGAAGTGTTGGTGGGCAAATCATCCAGAGAAGCGTCGCAATGCTTCTGGGCTGTTAGCAAGAGCTTTCCTTGCTGACCCTTTTCACGTTGGAGATTAGCTGGACATTTGCCGGTTTAGTGCCTTGTTTCTTCTGCGCAGCTTGCACAAAGCTCATTGCGGCTTTCGCGGTTCGAGTTGTGCATCGCCGGAGCTCTGCGGGAAAGAGCGAGAGAAGAGCCGCGAAAGCTCCGAGTGCGGCCAGCTCGCGTGTAGCCGCGAATGTGCGCTGTTCGCCGGTTGCAGGGCGAGTGCCTTCTGCGCGGCTGCTTCCAAGTTGACGGTAACTGCCAGCGTGCTAGCTGTGTAGGACAGTGAAGAGGCTGACGCGTGTGTGTCCGTAGAGCTGCTAGAAAGCGTACGTGACGAGCAGGAAGGGCTTTCAGAGCAGCCGGTTCTCGTCTTGCACAGTCGCCACACATCCGCACTTTTAGTGCCTCAGAACCCCGGACAGCTTGCAAAACACGGCTGTAACTGTCCCAGCGCAAGCTGTTCAGGAAAGCACAGAAACGCGATGTTCGCGTGCTTTTAGCGCTGCTCGCAAGAAGCCTCCGGAGCAGGCACTTCTCGTGCAGCAACAACCGTGCCTGCTACGATCTTTCCTAGCCTCTTTTCCTCCGGGCAGCCGGCTTGAGCTGATGTGAAGTGTTGGTGGGCAAATCATCCAGAGAAGAGTCGCAATGCTTCTGGGCTGTTAGCAAGAGCTTTCCTTGCTGAGCCTTTTCACGTTGGAGATTAGCTGGACATTTGCCGGTTTAGTGCCTTGTTTCTTCTGCGCAGCTTGCACAAAGCTCATTGCGGCTTTCGCGGTTCGAGTTGTGCATCGCCGGAGCTCTGCGGGAAAGAGCGAGAGAAGAGCCGCGAAAGCTCCGAGTGCGGCCAGCTCGCGTGTAGCCGCGAATGTGCGCTGTTCGCCGGTTGCAGGGCGAGTGCCTTCTGCGCGGCTGCTTCCAAGTTGACGGTAACTGCCAGCGTGCTAGCTGTGTAGGACAGTGAAGAGGCTGACGCGTGTGTGTCCGTAGAGCTGCTAGAAGGCGTACGTGACGAGCAGGAAGGGCTTTCAGAGCAGCCGGTTCTCGTCTTGCACAGTCGCCACACATCCGCACTTTTAGTGCCTCAGAACCCCGGACAGCTTGCAAAACACGGCTGTAACTGTCCCAGCGCAAGCTGTTCAGGAAAGCACAGAAACGCGATGTTCGCGTGCTTTTAGCGCTGCTCGCAAGAAGCCTCCGGAGCAGGCACTTCTCGTGCAGCAACAACCGTGCCTGCTACGATCTTTCCTAGCCTCTTTTCCTCCGGGCAGCCGGCTTGAGCTGATGTGAAGTGTTGGTGGGCAAATCATCCAGAGAAGCGTCGCAATGCTTCTGGGCTGTTAGCAAGAGCTTTCCTTGCTGAGCCTTTTCACGTTGGAGATTAGCTGGACATTTGCCGGTTTAGTGCCTTGTTTCTTCTGCGCAGCTTGCACAAAGCTCATTGCGGCTTTCGCGGTTCGAGTTGTGCATCGCCGGAGCTCTGCGGGAAAGAGCGAGAGAAGAGCCGCGAAAGCTCCGAGTGCGGCCAGCTCGCGTGTAGCCGCGAATGTGCGCTGTTCGCCGGTTGCAGGGCGAGTGCCTTCTGCGCGGCTGCTTCCAAGTTGACGGTAACTGCCAGCGTGCTAGCTGTGTAGGACAGTGAAGAGGCTGACGCGTGTGTGTCCGTAGAGCTGCTAGAAAGCGTACGTGACGAGCAGGAAGGGCTTTCAGAGCAGCCGGTTCTCGTCTTGCACAGTCGCCACACATCCGCACTTTTAGTGCCTCAGAACCCCGGACAGCTTGCAAAACACGGCTGTAACTGTCCCAGCGCAAGCTGTTCAGGAAAGCACAGAAACGCGATGTTCGCGTGCTTTTAGCGCTGCTCGCAAGAAGCCTCCGGAGCAGGCACTTCTCGTGCAGCAACAACCGTGCCTGCTACGATCTTTCCTAGCCTCTTTTCCTCCGGGCAGCCGGCTTGAGCTGATGTGAAGTGTTGGTGGGCAAATCATCCAGAGAAGCGTCGCAATGCTTCTGGGCTGTTAGCAAGAGCTTTCCTTGCTGACCCTTTTCACGTTGGAGATTAGCTGGACATTTGCCGGTTTAGTGCCTTGTTTCTTCTGCGCAGCTTGCACAAAGCTCATTGCGGCTTTCGCGGTTCGAGTTGTGCATCGCCGGAGCTCTGCGGGAAAGAGCGAGAGAAGAGCCGCGAAAGCTCCGAGTGCGGCCAGCTCGCGTGTAGCCGCGAATGTGCGCTGTTCGCCGGTTGCAGGGCGACTGCCTTCTGCGCGGCTGCTTCCAAGTTGACGGTAACTGCCAGCGTGCTAGCTGTGTCGGACAGTGAAGAGGCTGACGCGTGTGTGTCCGTAGAGCTGCTAGAAAGCGTACGTGACGAGCAGGAAGGGCTTTCAGAGCAGCCGGTTCTCGTCTTGGACAGTCGCCACACATCCGCACTTTTAGTGCCTCAGAACCCCGGACAGCTTGCAAAACACGGCTGTAACTGTCCCAGCGCAAGCTGTTCAGGAAAGCACAGAAACGCGATGTTCGCGTGCTTTTAGCGCTGCTCGCAAGAAGCCTCCGGAGCAGGCACTTCTCGTGCAGCAACAACCGTGCCTGCTACGATCTTTCCTAGCCTCTTTTCCTCCGGGCAGCCGGCTTGAGCTGATGTGAAGTGTTGGTGGGCAAATCATCCAGAGAAGCGTCGCAATGCTTCTGGGCTGTTAGCAAGAGCTTTCCTTGCTGAGCCTTTTCACGTTGGAGATTAGCTGGACATTTGCCGGTTTAGTGCCTTGTTTCTTCTGCGCAGCTTGCACAAAGCTCATTGCGGCTTTCGCGGTTCGAGTTGTGCATCGCCGGAGCTCTGCGGGAAAGAGCGAGAGAAGAGCCGCGAAAGCTCCGAGTGCGGCCAGCTCGCGTGTAGCCGCGAATGTGCGCTGTTCGCCGGTTGCAGGGCGAGTGCCTTCTGCGCGGCTGCTTCCAAGTTGACGGTAACTGCCAGCGTGCTAGCTGTGTAGGACAGTGAAGAGGCTGACGCGTGTGTGTCCGTAGAGCTGCTAGAAAGCGTACGTGACGAGCAGGAAGGGCTTTCAGAGCAGCCGGTTCTCGTCTTGGACAGTCGCCACACATCCGCACTTTTAGTGCCTCAGAACCCCGGACAGCTTGCAAAACACGGCTGTAACTGTCCCAGCGCAAGCTGTTCAGGAAAGCACAGAAACGCGATGTTCGCGTGCTTTTAGCGCTGCTCGCAAGAAGCCTCCGGAGCAGGCACTTCTCGTGCCCCACAGTTTTGAGGAATCAGCTAGCAAAGGACTTGGAATCATGGGAACCACCTTCAGAAGAAGGGAAGGTGTTACAGTATGTAGACGACCTTCTTATTGCAACCAGAACCAAAGAATCCTGTGTCATTTGGACCGTGAGTCTGTTAAATTTCCTGGGACTACAGGGATATCGGGTTTCTAAGAAAAAGGCAGAGGCGTTGTTACAACCCCAGGTCACGTACCTGGGGTACGAGATCAGTGCCGGACAACGGATCCTAGGACAAGCCCGGAAAGAGGCCATATGCCAAAGCCCCCGACCACAAACTATAAAGGAACTACGGACATTCTTAGGAATGACAGGGTGGTGCCAACTTTGGATATGTGATTATGGTCTGCCTGTTTAAGCCACTCTATTCCCTGATAGCAGCTAACCAAAAGGATCTCCAGTGGGATGCTGAGTCAGATCGAGCCTTCCATCAGCTGAAGAAAGCCCTGATGTCGGCATCAGCATTGGGACTTCCTGATGTGAGTAAGCCATTTTTTCTATTTTCCCACGAAAAACAAGGAATGGCACTAGGAATATTGGCACAAGATTTGGGACCATACAGACGGGCGGTAGCATACTTCTCCAAACAGCTGGATGCCGCTGTGAAAGGGTGGCTGTTCTGGTTTTGTTAGTGGGGGGGTGCTAAGGTGGTAGCTTCTGTAGGAAACTGCTAGAAGTCGCTCCCCTTTGTTCAGTGGACTTGGCCGGGCCTAGGGCGGACCCACTGCTGGCCAAGGCCGAGCCAATTGGTAGCAGAATGTTCTGTGATAATGCCTCTGCTATAACATATTTAAGAAGGGGGAAACAGAAAAAAAAAAAGGGAGAGATGTGAAGCAGCTGAGCGGGGGGCAGAGAGGGGGAAGCGCGAGCCTTGTGGGCCTTGCAGGCCTCACCCTCTGGCCTCCCGCCGGGCAGCCGACTGGGCCCAACTCGGCCCGGCCTGGCTGCAAGAAGTGGAGAGGAGCAGTTGAAGTGAATAAGATGTAAAAAGGATCCTGAGAGGCGTCTGCCAGCCTGTTGCGAGGAACGGCTGCAGACGCCAAGGTCAGTGAAGAAGGAGGGGGAGGAGTAATATGGCTTCTGGCCAAGATTCCTCTGCAACTCGTGGTGACGACCATGGTGGAGCAGGTTGTCCCCCTGCAGCCCATGGAGGTCCACGGAGGGGCAGAGGTCCACCTGCAGCCTGTGGAGGACCCCACGCCGGAACAGGTAGAGGCCTGAAGGAGACTGTGCCCCGTGGAGGGCCCGCTGGGACAGCTGTTCTAGAGGGACTGCACCCTGTGGAAGAGATGACCCATGCCGGGGCAGTTTCACGGAGGTCTGTGGCCCGTGGGAGGGACCCCACGCTGGAGCAGAGGAGGAATGCAAGTAGTTCTTCCCCCAACGATGACACAGAGGCGTAAAACAACGCGTGATGAACTGACTGCGACCCCCATTCCCCCCCCCCCGCCCCCGACCCCCCCTCCATGCTGCTCGGGAGGGGAAGGTAGTAGAGATAATGTTAAGCCCGGGAAGAGGGAGGAGTGGGGGGAGGTTATCTTGTTCCCTGTCTCATTCTCCTGCTAGTTTTAGAAATAAATGAGTGTTTTTCCCCAAGTCGAGTCTGTTTTGCCTGTAACGGTAACTTTACAAATTTCTTCCCGTCCTTATCTCAAACCTCGAGCCGTTTTTCTTATATCATCTCCCCCTATTCTCTAGGAGGGTGGGGGGAGCGAGAGAGAGACTGTGTAGTCTGGTCCTGATCAGGGCTGAACTGCGACAGTGGCCCAGCTGTCTGAGAGCAGTAGCAGCTGTCATTCTAAACATTCAAGAAGCCTGAAAGTTCACTCTAGGCCAGAAAATGACTGTCCTAGTTTCCCAGACTGTATCTGCGGTCCTTGAAGCAAAAGGAGGGCATTGGCTTTCCCCACAAAGGTTCCTGAAATATCAAGCTATAATGGTTGAACAGGATGATGTTGAAATCGTGACCACAAACATCATCAATCCGGCCTCATTCCTTGATGGGAACATCGGGGAGCCGGTGAGTCATGACTGCTTGGAAACAATTGAAACCATGTATTCTAGTCGAACGGATCTTAAAGATGTCCCTGTCGATGGAGCCGAACATTGGTTCACCGATGGAAGCAGCTATATGTTAAATGGAAGGCGACATTCCGGATATGCTGTTACCACTTTTGAAAAGGTGATAGAGTCCAGGCCACTATCAGCCGACGTCTCAGCCCAAAAGGCCGAGATCATAGCCCTTACCTGAGCCCTGGAGAGAGCCCAGGGAAGGACTGTAAACATTTGGACTGACCCTAAATATGCCTTTGGGGTGGTACATGCCCATGGAGCAATATGGAAGGAAAGAGGACTGTTAAATTCTCATGGAAAAACCATCAAACACGCAGAAGGGATTTTGAAAATCCTGAATGCAGTCCAGCTTCCCAAAAAGGTGGCAATTATGCATATTAAAGCACACCAGAAAGTGAGCACAGAATTGGAAAGAGGAAATGAGCTGGCAGATAGGGAAGCAAAACAAGCAGCTAGAGAAACAATCAAGGTAGAGGGTGCGCTAATACCTGATGGACAGGTATTTCTAGAAGGTAAACCAGAATACACAAAGGAAGTCGGCAAACTTATTAATGATCTAAAGGGGTCATATAATGAGGAAGGGTGGGCCAATTACTACCCCTCACACGGGAGGGTAGTAATTCCCTCCTACATGATATGGTCAGTAGTCCGAGAAGAACATAGAAAAAGACACTGGGGGGAGGGGGGGGCAGAAGCCCTATATAAAGATCTCATCAGGAACATAATAGCGTGAAACTTAGACACTACCGTTAGACAAGTAACTCAACAATGTGATCTTTGTCTCCAGACTAATCCTAAAGTTGTAAAAGGGCCGAAACTTGAAAAAATCGGAAAGGGGAATGGTCCGGGACAACGTTGGCAGATTGATTTCTCAGAACTCCCTAGAAAAGGGGGGTATCGATACTTATTAGTACTTACGGATACCTTTTCAGGCTGGCCAGAAGCTTTCCCGTGCGGAACTGCTAAAGCCTGGGAAGTAACCAAAATACTGCTCCAGGAAATAGTACCTAGGTTTGGAGTCGCAGCAGTAATGTCATCGGATAGAGGACCACATTTTGTGTCCAGAATAGTACAAGCAATTAGCCACCATCTAGGGATAGAGTGGCAATTACATACCTCTTACCGACCACAATCAAGTGGCCAGGTGGAGAAAATGAATCACCTAATCAAACAACAGATTGTCAAGTTGGGTCAGGAAACTAATCTAACTTTACCATTAGCTCTTATACGAATACGAACCAGACCAAGAGCAAGAGAAGGGCTTAGTCCATTCGAAATTCTATATGGACGACCCTATGGGGTACAAAAGGGAACGTCTTCACAAATTGGTGAAGAAATAATGACCTCCTATATGGTGGCACTAAACAAACAATTAAAAAGAATTGAAAAACATGCAATGGGAACACGTCGTAGGGGTCTGGATGGGCCTGTTCACGATATACAACCAGGGGACTATGTATATGTTAAGTCTCTTACAGAAAAAACTCTGGAACCACAGTGGGCCGGACCTTTTCAAGTCCTCCTCTCCACCTACACGGCAATTAAGGTAAAGGGACAGAACTCCTGGATACACCATACTCGGATCAAGAGAGCCTCTGCAACCTTGTGGAAAGTAACTCCAGACAACAACGAAGACTTGAGACTTAAACTCGTTCGAACGGATAAGGGCGGGAACAGTGCAGTAGTGAACCGGAGGGACACCACAGCAAACGATACCGGACAAAGAAACCGGGACCGGCCAGTAACTAATCTCGCCCAAATCTGTCATCGGTACAGTTTATATCTTATTTGTCATTTTATTATAGGAAATATAAAACCCATTTTAGCAGGTCACCAAAGGCAGTACATTATCTACAGAAGTAGCTGTACTAATCCACTAGACCAACTAAATCCTAAAATGACCAATTGTTTAATTGGAATTGTGATTGGGCTTACAATATTTTCCTGCATCTTACCACTAACTTGTAATCAAAAGGACACCAAATGGCCGTGGTCTCACGCCTCCCTTGGGTTTACAGGAAGCATGGGACCACCTTTTAAACGGTCGGGCTTAAACTTGGCCACTGTGGTTATGCACAAAATGGAAATGTACTCAGGGCATGAGTGGGACTGGGACAGAGGCAACAGGGATCCTTAATACTATGGTGCGCCCCGTTGTGATCTTATTGATTAGCTTAGGGGTTTTATTAATATTAACTATTGTGCTGTACCTATGGGTTTGGAGAATGTTTAAGAAAGTAACACTGTCGTAGTTCAGCCCCGATCAGGACCAGACTACGCAGTCTCTCTCTCACTCCTCCCACCCTCCGAGAGAACAGGGGGAGATAATGTAAGGAAAAACGGCTCGAGGTTTGAGATAAGGACAGGGAGAAATCCTTAAATTTACCGTCACGGGCAAAACAGACTCGACTTGGGGAAAACTATTCATTTATTACTACAAACAGCAAGATAATGAGACAGAGAACAAGATAACCTCCCTCCACCCCTCCCTCTTCCCAAGCTTAACATCGAGCGATATAAAACCGGGAAGGGGGCAGGGCCACCCGGTTTTTCACTGAGGGGGCGGGGCCATCGCGGCTGCACCCCCCGCCTAGGCCCCGCCCCCCTCCCCCGGCCAGGCGGCGTTCACTGGAAGGGGCTGCACGACAAGGACGACGCCGGCGCCTACGCCATGGCCAGCGTCTCTGGCAGCGACGAGGGCTGAGCCCCCGCGGACGGCCCTGTGCCGGGAGGAAGCCCCGCCCACCCCCTTCCTCCGAGGAAGAGGAGGGGACGGCGCTGCTTTGCCAGCGCGGCATGGGCCACGAGTAAAAACTCCCCTGGGCCCCTTCCCGCCTCTCATCTCTGCCCAGCGTTCTGTCCCAAGATGGCCGCCGTGGGCGGGGCCATCGCGGGTCTTGAGAGCTCAACCAGGTTGGCCAACCCAACGTGGCCCCGCCCATAAGCTGGGGGGGTGGGGGGCGGAGCTCACTCGGGTCTCACCTTGCCGCCATTGGACACCGGAGGTCTTCCCTCGCCGCCATTGGGTGTCTCGGGTCGTCCCTCGCCGCGATTGGGTGTCTCGGGTCCTCCCTCGCCGTGGGTGGGGCGACCCCCAAAATGGCCTCCTTGCCCCACAAAATGCGCTCTCGCCCCCGAAAGTGGTCTCCTGCCCCATAACTGGGCCTTCTACCCCCCAAAATGGCGTCCTGCCCCCCAAAATGCTCTCTTGCCCCCGAAAGTGGCCCCCTGCCCCACAACTGGGCCTTCTACCCCCCCAAAATGGCGTCCTGCCCCCATAAAATGGCGTCCTGCTGTTATAGTTTATCTGCCCTCTTTGTCCAATTAACTGACAGAAATTGGCCAATTAAAAATTTGGTTTATTAAAGCAAGCGACCAGTAAGCAAAACAGCGCTGGGCGGCCGGGGAGTCTCCTGCTCCGCCAACGGCGCGCGCCGAGATAGCAAACCGCCCCATTCTTATACAGTAAAAACAATAAATATTCCGTTGATGCTTATACATATTCATTACCTAAACCCACCTACTCTCGCTTCGTATGCTAATTAGCTTATCAGTCCTTCGCGCTTGCGCAAATTCTCCCAGGAATTGTGGGCGAGGGTCTTCGGGGGTCTTTTGGGAGGAAGGCCGTAGGTCTTCTTCACGGTGTACTTTTCACCTTTGCCTGGAATGTGCTGTTCCCACAAGTTGGCAGTGTCCTTATCAGTCTGAGCCGATTCGTGTCCTTCTTGAACAAGGAGATTTATGTGATGGGTGCCATCCTGTTCTCGAATCCTTGCTCCTTTTAATCACTCCCTCCCTCCCTCGAGATAATGTGAGACTGTTTCTTGCTCCAAACCAGACTTCCCCCTCCCACTAATTGCTTCTTCAAACTATATGGTTAGAAAGTTACTGGTTTTATACCCTTCATCTTTATGAGCCCCCCCCGCTCCCTCCTTTCGCAGTCCTGCATGCCGTTTTTACATAGCCAGGTGCCTGTGGCTGACCTTGTGTATTTAATGTAACTTTCTTGTGGCCGACTTTGTGTATTTCATATAACTCTCCATTGTTCTGACAAGGTTTGATGAACAAACAGCTCACAGTTTATTACAATCCCCCCTTTTTCTTTTCACTATTTTGTTCATCAAATCGCTTAAGCACCTGCTGGCTCAAAATGAGGGTCTCCTCCACCTCCGGTATTCCTCCCAGAGGTTCATGCTTGGCTCTCATAAGCATCAAATGAGCTGCTTCCAATCTGTTTTTTACAATTGTAACTACTCTATTGAATATACAGGGTCCAAAAGTTAATACCAGTATTAATATAATCAAGGGTCCTGCAATGGTAGATAGTAATGCGGTAAGCCAAGGAGAGTGGTTAAACCAGGACTCATACCAGCTTTGTTGCGTTTCTTGTTCTCGTTTTCGTTTTTCTAGGCCTTCCCGAAGTTTTGTCATAGTATCCCTTACAATCCCTGTGTGATCAGCATATACACAACATTGTTCTCCCAAGGCAGCACATAGCCCACCTTGTTGTAGAAACATTAAATCTAACCCCCTTCGGTTTTGTAGCACCACCTCTGATAATGATCTAACAGATTTTTCCAAGGCAGTTATTGATTGTTCAATTCTTACCAAGTCTTCGTCTACTGCTATTCTAAGTGATTGAAATTTCTGATTTTGTTGGACCAATGACGTTATTCCTGTGCCCGCGCCTGTTGCTCCTACAGCTATCAAAGTGGCTATTGTCAAAGCCGTAAAGGTAAATGGTTCTCGTTTCTGTAAGTGGTGACTCTGGGTATTCTGGTTATTATGCACAAATTCCTCAGGGTGGTATATGATCCGGGGGATTATCATCACTTGGATGCAATATTCCTCATATTCGTTGAACAATTTAAGAGATAAACAGGGAGTGATTCCAGTTTTGGAGCAGATCCATTTGGTGTTACGGGCTGGTATTAGCCAATCAGCAGGGGGCTTCCCTTTCAGGGAAGCTCTTATCTTGCATAATTTATTTTTCTCTGGGGGTACATTCCCAATACATCTCCCTTGTCCCGATACATGTTGCATCGTCAGGCCTGGTTTTCGACCTTCAGAATCCCATAAACATTGTGTTGGGTTTGAACCATTTACCCTTTTCGCCTTTGAGTGGATGCCTATTGCCTCATAGAAGGGAGGTCTAGTATCGCAACACACCCAGCAATGTTTGTGTTTGTGTGGTTTGTGTGATTTAATTTGGGTTTGTGTGGTTTAATACCAGGTAACTGGCTTGCATCAGTTTCCAAAGAGGGTTATCCCCAGAGTTTTCGTCAGGGGTTTGGATGGCTTGGGTACTATTCATTACAATAACTTTCGTTACATCACCCTCTGTTTCCTTGACCAAACTATCAGTCAATGTCTGGTCGGGGTCTGTTTTCTTAGCCAAATCATCAGTCAGGACCTGCTTGGGGCCTACTGGCAGTGGATCATTCGAGGCTGGTTTCTTTTTAATGTGTATTAGCCCACCTCTATCTTGCCCTAGTTCCTTATTATAACGAACTCCCCAAGTTCTTCCTACTAGCCAGCTAGGGTCCTGAGGTCGGGTCACATTCAAGTGCCAGTAGTTGCAACTCCACTTTGCGATACTGACAGACCCACTTCTATCCAGTGTACGTACCACTTGCGGCTTACATCCATAAGGGGCCCAAGATACCTTCAAGAAGGGATCTTTTCCAGGCTCTGGAATCCACCGGTTAGCAATTGTTTCACAACCCCAGTATGCGCAAAAATGTTGTCCTGGTTGGTTACAATACGATTTCCCAGGGTTAGAGCTCGGGCATAGATAAAATGGTGTACCTTCATTTTTACACGCTCCATCTACTGGCGCTAACTGACACAGAGTGGTCTTAAAGGCAGGGGCCCCTGGAGTTATTATAGTTTGTATGACTTTATCATCATCAATGCCCACTTGATGCAGTGTCCATTCGAATGGCTGATGAGCTTGGTGGCTCCGTTTCCCCCATGTTTGTGGTAACATTAAAAACAGAATAGTCAGGACGTACCGAAAAGGGTGAAGCCTCCAATTTTGTTTTAAGCCAATTTGACTAGTGCCTTTTTCCCATTTGGAACCTCGGGGCCTTTTCACTTGGAGGGCCTTTAAATCATCTGCAGTGACAGGGGTCAGTTCTCCACAGCACCTTGTCCCTCCACCTCGCTCGTCAACTCGGTTGCTTCGAGCTACGAGGAATGTCATCTTCTTGGTGGCAAGGACAATCTTCAGGAGAAATGTGACAGTGAATCGGCCCTCACTTATTTATTTTCTGTTCGGCTCCCGATTCTCCTGGGAGTAGCACTTTGGTATTTTATTTTTAAATTGTTTAAACGAGGCTACTCCTGTTTTCGGCACTTCCAAAGATATGTAAGTTCCTTCCCTGCTACTACCAAACTTATTGCTACAATTAATATGAACTATGTGACACATCACTTTTCTTAAAGGCTCATATATATAATGATAATTACAATTACAACCACAATTCTGATTTCAATATAGTCCTTACGTATCCATGTATTTTCCAGGTCTCCAAGTGTGGTTCTTCTGTAAAAAAAAGGTTAACAAGCGAAGCGTCTCCGCCTTACCGATACATGTTCATTGCTCAGTTCAATTTATTAGTCTGTCTTTTTCTTCGCAGTTTTAATTTCAAGGTATTCGGGTCTCCAGAGCTCTCCCACTGCTCCTCGGAGATGGGTCCTTTTACCCGGCTGGCATGGGTCCACCCCCGTTCAGCAGTCCGGATGGCGGTTTCTGTAGTGAGTAAAACAAGATAAGGCCCTTCCCAGCGGGGAGTTAGTGAGGACTCCTTCCATGGCCTAATTAAAACGTTATCTCCAGGTTGTATATTGTGTATTGCAATGTCCAACGGAGGCCTTTGTACTGCTAAGCCTTTATCTCGCAATTGTTTCCTCATAGACATGAGTTGGATTATGTACTGTTTCAGTTGTAAATTTTCAGCCTGGGGATGATCTCGGGGAACCTCCAAATCATAAGGCATTCCATATAACATTTCGAAAGGGGAGATTCCCACATCCGTGTGAGGTTGGATTCTAATATTTAATAAGGCTAAGGGAAGGCATTTTACCCAAGATAATTTGGTCTCCATCATTAATTTGGTCAGTTGTTTCTTTATCTCACCGTTTACCCGCTCTATTTTTCCCGAACTCTGTGGGTGCCAGGGTGTATGATATTCCCACTTGGTCCCCAAAGCAGTAAAAACTTCTTTTATGATTTTTGAAGCAAAATGTGGTCCCCTATCAGAGTCAATAGTTTCAATAGAGCCATACCTAGGTATCACATTTTCAAGCAATAGTTTTGTCACCGTTTGGGCAGTGGCCCTGACTGTTGGAAATGCTTCTACAAAGTGTGTTAAATGATCTATTATTACCAACAAATATCTATACCTGCCTACTTTCGGTAGTTCGGTGAAGTCTATCTGAATTTTGGCGAAGGGTCGGTGAGCCAAATCTCTTCCCCCTAATGGTCTTTCTCTTAATTGGTGCTTGTTCACTTTTTGGCAAATTAGGCAATCTCCAATTATTCTTTTTGCTATATTATATACCCCAATGCAAGCATATTTTATGGCAAATTGATCTACTAGTGCTTGAACCCCCCAGTGGGTGTTTTCATGGTACTTGCGCATGATTCTTATAGCCATAGTTTTTGAAATGACCTCTCGTCCATCAGGAAGTTCCCATTCTCCAGATTTGACTTCCCTTGCCCCCATTCGGACTAACTTGTCTTTCTCCTGCACAGTGAAGCTGTACAGGTGGTACTCTTCCCCATGCGCACAACAAAACTGATAATTAGGATTCGCACAGCTACAATGAAGTGTGCTCTTCCAACAATCCTTGCAAGGAAACTTTCTATCTTTCTTTTCCTTGAAGATCATTAAAGCCGCTCGTTTTGCTTCTTGATCTGCTAGATTGTTTCCCCTTGTCAGTGGAGTTAATCCCCGCTGATGCCCTTTTAAATGGACCACTGCTATTCCTACCGGCCTCCGTAAAGCCTGCAAAATTTCAATTATTAACTCCTGATGAACCAATCCCTTTCCCTGGGAATTTATTAAGCCTCTTTCTTCCCAAATTTTCCCAAATGTATGCACTATTCCAAAGGCATATTTGGAATCCGTATAGACGGTGCCGATTTTTCCTTCTAATAATTGTAAAGCTCTTAAAACTGCGTATAACTCGCATGCTTGAGCCGACCAACTGGGACTCAGGGGCCCTGATTCTATTACCTTAAATGTTTTTCCATTAATTATCGCATATCCTGATTTTCTTTTCCCCTCTATTACCCGGGAAGATCCATCTACAAAAAGTTTTTCCCCATCCTCTAGCTCTTCTTCCTCCAAATCTGGTCTAATTTTGGCTTGTTCTTCAATAGTGTGCAGGCAATCATGAGTTATCTCCTCTGACGGTTCCCCGTACAGAAATTGTGCTGGATTCTGTAAACCAGTAACTTCAAGTTCTAGATTAGGTGAAGATATCAGGATACCCTCGTGCTTCAGTCAAGCTCATGCTGCTTCTCACCAGCCATTCCCAGCGCATCTACAGCACGACAGACATCGGGGATCCGGGCTTTCCCTGACCAACAGGGCTTCGACATTTACCACCAGCTGCACCTGGGCCCCCACTGAAAAGAACCCCGAAAAATCACGAACGTCGGACGATTGCTCCCACACCGAAAGTGCCAGCCAGTCAAGCTCTTGCTGCTCCTCCCCGGCCATTCCCAGCGCATCTACAGCACCACAGACATCGGGGCTCCGGGCTTTCCCTGACAAACAGGGCTTCGACGTTTACCACCAGCTGCACCTGGGCACCCACTGAAATAAAACCCCGAAAAATCACGAACGTCGGACGATTGCTCCCACACCAAAAGTGCCAGCAACTCAAGCTCTTGCTGCTCCTCACCTCCCATTCCCAGGGCATCTACAGCACCACAGACATCGGGGCTCTGGGCTTTCCCTGACCAACAGGGCTTCGACGTTTACCACCAGCTGCACCTGGGCGCCCGCTGAAAAAAATAAAAGAAAAATCACGAACGTCGGACGATTGCTCCCACAGCAAAAGTGCCAGCCAGTCAAGCTCTTGCTGCTCCTCACCAGCCATTCCCAGCGCATCTACAGCACCACAGACATCGCGGCTCCGGGCTTTCCCTGACCAACAGGGCTTCGACGTTTACCACCAGCTGCACCTGGTTGCCCACTGAAAAAAAAACCCTGAAAAATCAAAAACGTCGGACGATTGATCCCACACCGAAAGTGCCAGCCTGTCAAGCTCTTGCTGTTCCTCACCGGCCATTGGCAGCGCATCTACAGCACCACAGACATCGGGGCTCTGGGCTTTCCCGGACCAACAGGGCTTCGACGTTTACCACCAGCTGAGCCTGGGCGCCAACTGAAAAGAACCCCGAAAAATCACGAACATCGGACGATTGCTCCCACACCGAAAGTGCCAGCAACTCAAGCTCTTGCTGCTCCTCACCGGACTTTGGCAGCGCATCTACAGCACCACAGACATCGGGGCTCCGGGCTTTCCCTGACCAACAGGGCTTCGACGTTTACCACTCGCTGAACCTGGGCTCCCACTGAAAAGAACCCCGAAAAATCACGAACATCGGACAATTGCTCCCACACCGAAAGTTCCAGCCAGTCAAGCTCTTGCTGCTCCTCACCGGCCACTGGCAGCGCATCTACAGCACCACAGACATCGGGGCTCTGGGCTTTCCCTGACAAACAGGGCTTCGATGTTTACCACCAGCTGAACCTGGGCGCCCACTGAAATAAAACCCCGAAAAATCACAAACGTCGGACGATTCCTCCCACACAGAAAGTGCCAGCAACTCAAGCTCTTGCTGTTCCTCACCGGACTTTGGCAGTGCATCTACAGCACCACAGACATCACGGCTCCGGGCTTTCCCTGACCAACAGGGCTTCGACGTTTACCACCAGCTGCACCTGTGCGCCCACTGAAAAAAACCCCGAAAAATCACAAACGTTGGACGATTGCTCCCACACCAAAAGTGCCAGCCAGGCAAGCTCTTGCTGCTCCTCACCGGCCATTGGCAGCGCATCTACAGCACCACAGACATCGTGGCTCCGGGCTTTACCTGACCAACAGGGCTTCGACATTTACCACCAGCTGCACCTGGGCGCCCACTGAAATAAAACCCCGAAAAATCACGAACGTCGGACGACTGCTCCCACACCCAAAGTGCCAGCCAGTCAAGCTCTTGCTGCTCCTCACCGGACAGTGGCAGTGCATCTACAACACCACAGACATCGGGGCTCCGGGCTTTCCCTGACCAACAGGGCTTCGACGTTTACCACTCGCTGAACCTGGGCTCCCACTGAAAATAACCCCGAAAAATCACGAACGTCGGACGATTGCTCCCACACCAAAAGTGCCAGCCAGTCAAGCTCATGCTGCTTCTAACCAGCCATTCCCAGCGCATCTACAGCGCCACAGACATCGGGGCTCCGGGCTTTCCCTGACCAACAGGGCTTCGACGTTTACCACCAGCTGCAGCTGGGCGCCCACTGAAATAAAAGCCCGAAAAATCACGAACGTCGGACGATTGCTCCCACAACGAAAGTGCCAGCCAGTCAAGCTCTTGCTGCTCCTCACCGGCCATTCCCAGCGCATCTACAGCACCACAGACATCGGGGCTCCGGGCTTTCCCTGACCAACAGGGCTTCGACGTTTACCGCCCGCTGCACATGGGCGCCCACTAAAAAAAATAAACGAAATATCACGAACATCAGACGATTCCTGCCACACCTTAAATGCCAGCCAGTCAAGCTCATGCTGCTTCTCACCAGCCATTCCCAGCGCATCTACAGCACCACAGACATCGGGGCTCCGGGCTTTCCCTGACCAACAGGGCTTCGACGTTTACCACCAGCTGCACCTGGGCGCCCACTGAAATAAAACCCCGAAAAATCACGAACGTCGGACAATTGCTCCCACACCGAAAGTGCCAGACAGTCAACCTCTAGCTGCTCCTCACCGGGCATTACCAGCGCATCTAAAGCACCACAGACATCGCGGCTCCGGGCTTTCCCTGACCAACAGGGCTTCGACATTTACCACCAGCTGCACATGGGCGCCCACTGAAAAAAAAACCCTAAAAAATCAAAAACGTCGGACAATTGCTCCCACACCGAAAGTGCCAGCCAGTCAAGCTCTTGCTGCTCCTCCCCAGCCATTGGCAGCGCATCTACAGCACCACAGACATCGGGGCTCCGGGCTTTCCCTGACCAACAGGCCTTCGACATTTACCACCAGCTGAACCTGGGCGCCCACTGAAAAGAACCCCGAAAAATCACGAACGTCGGACGATTGCTCCCACACCGAAATTGCCAGCCAGTCAAGCTGTAGGTGCTCCTCACCTTCCATTCCCAGCGCATCTACAGCACCACAGACATCGGGGCTCCGGGCGTTCCCTGACCAACAGGGCTTAGAAGTTTATTACCAGCTGAACCTAGGCGCCCACTGGAAAAAAAATCCCCAAATATCACGAACGTCGGACGATTGCTCTCACACCAAAAGTGCCAGCCACTCAAGCTCTTGCTACCCCTCACCGGCCATTCCCAGCGCATCTACAGCACCACAGACATCGGGGCTCCGGGCTTTCCCTGACCAACAGGGCTTCGACGTTTACCACCAGCTGCACCTGGGCTCCCACTGAAATAAAACCCCGAAAAATCACGAACGTCGGACGATTGCTCCCACACCAAAAGTGCCAGCAACTCAAGCTCTTGCTACCCCTCACCGGCCATTCCCAGCGCATCTACAGCACCACAGACATCGGGGATCCGGGCTTTCCCTGACCAACAGGGCTTCGACGTTTACCACCAGTTGCACCTGGGCACCCACTGAAAAAAAAAACCCCCAAAATCACAAACATCAGACGATTGCTCCCACACCGAAAGTGCCAGCCAGTCAAGCTCTTTGTGCTCCTCACCGGCCATTGGCGGCGCATCTACAGCACCACAGACATCGGGGCTCCGGGCTTTCCCTGACCAACAGGGCTTTGACGTTATACCACCCGCTGCACCTCGGCACCCACTGAAAAAAATAAACGAAAAATCATGAACATCGGACGATTGCTCCCACACCGAAAGTGCCAGCAACACAAGCTCTTCCTGCTCCTGACCGCCCATTCCCAGCGCATCTACAGCACCACAGACATCGCGGCTCCGGGCTTTCCCTGACCAACAGGCCTTTGACATTTACCACCAGCTGCACCTGGTTGCCCACTGAAAAAAAACCCTGAAAAATCAAAAACGTCGGACGATTGCTCCCACACCAAAAGTGCCAGACAGTCAAGCTCTTGCTGCTCCTCACCTCCCATTGGCAGCGCATGTACAGCACCACAGACATCACGGCTCCGGGCTTTCCCTGACCAACAGGGCTTCGACGTTTACCACTAGCTAAACCTGGGCTCCCACTAAAAAAAAATCCCGAAAAATCAAAAACGTCCGACGATTCCTGCCACACCGAAAGTGCCAGCCTATCAAGCTCTTGCTGCTCGTCCCCGGCCATTGGCAGCACATCTACAGCACCAAAGACATCGCGGCTCCGGGCTTTCCCTGACCAACAGGGCTTCGATGTTTACCACCAGCTGCAAATGGGCGCCCACTGAAATAAAACCCCGAAAAATAACAAACGTCGGACGATTCCTCCCACACCAAAAGTGCCAGACAGTCAAGCTCTTGCTGCTACTCACCGGACTTTGGCAGCGCATCTACAGCACCACAGATATCGGTGTTCTGCGCTTTCCCTGACCAACAGGGCTTCGACGTTTACCACCAGCCGCACCTGGGCGCCCACTGAAAAAAATAAATGAAAAATCACGAACGTCGGACGATTGCTCCCACACCGAAAGTGCCAGCCAGTCAAGCTCTTGCTGCTCCTCACCGGCCATTGGCAGCGCATCTACAGCACCACAGACATCGGGGCTCCGAGCTTTCCCTGACCAACAGGGCTTCGACGTTTACCACCAGCTGCACCTGGGCGCCCACTGAAAAAAACCCCTAAAAATCAGGAACATCGGACGATTGCTCCCACATTGAAAGTGCCAGCAACACAAGCTCTTGCTGCTGCTCACTGCCCATACCCAGCGCATCTACAGCACCACAGACATCGGGGCTCCGGGCTTTCCATGACCAACAGGGCTTAGACGTTTACCAGCAGCTGCACCTGGGCACCCACTGAAAAAAAACCTTGAAAAATCACGAAGATCGGACGATTTCTCCCACACCGAAAGTGCCAGCCAGTCAGGCTCTTGCTGCTAATCACCGCCCATTCCCAGCGCATCTACAGCACCACAGACATTTGGGCTCCGGACTTTCCCTGACTAACAGCACTTCGACGTTTACCACCAGCTGAACATGGGTGCCCATTAAAAAAAAAACCCGAAAAAAACACAAACGTCGGACGATTGCTCCCACACCGAAAGTGCCAGCCAGTCAAGCTCTTGCTGCTCCTCACCGGCCATTGGAAGCGCATCTACAGCACCACAGACATCGGGGCTCCGGGCTTTCCCTGACCAACAGGGCTTCGACGTTTACCACCAGCTGCACCTGGGCTCCCACTGAAATAAAACCCCGAAAAATCACGAACGTCGGACGATTGCTCCCACACCAAAAGTGCCAGCAACTCAAGCTCTTGCTGCTCCTCACCTCCCATTCCCAGCGCATCTACAGCACCACAGACATCGGGGCTCTCGGCTTTCCCTGACAAACAGGGCTTCGACATTTACCACCAGCTGCACCTGGGCGCCCACTGAAATAAAACCCCGAAAAATCACGAACATCGGACGATTGCTCCCACACCAAAAGTGCCAGCAACTTAAACTCTTGCTGCTACTCACCGGACTTTGGCAGTGCATCTACAGCACCACAGACATCGGGGTTCTGCGCTTTCCCTGACCAACAGGGCTTCGACGTTTACCACCAGCTGAACCTGGGCGCCCGCTGAAAAAAATAAAAGAAAAATCACGAACGTCGGACGATTGCTCCCACAGCAAAAGTGCCAGCCAGTCAAGCTCTTGCTGCTCCTCACCAGCCATTCCCAGCGCATCTACAGCGCCACAGACATCGGGGCTCCGAGCTTTCCCTGACCAACAGGGCTTCGACGTTTACCACCAGCTGCACCTGGTTGCCCACTGAAAAAAAAACCCTGAAAAATCAAAAACGTCGGACGATTGATCCCACACCGAAAGTGCCAGCCAGTCAAGCTCTTGCTGTTCCTCACCGGCCATTGGCAGCGCATCTACAGCACCACAGACATCGGGGCTCCGGGCTTTCCCTGACCAACAGGGCTTCGACTTTTACCATCAGCTGCACCTGGGCGCCCACTGAAAAAAAAACCCCGAAAAATCACGAACGTCGGACGATTGCTCCCACACCGAAAATGCCAGCAACTCAAGCTCTTGCTGCTCCTCACCGGCCACTGGAAGCGCATCTACAGCACCACAGACATCGCGGCTCCGGGCTTTCCCTGACGAACCGGGCTTCGACATTTACCACCAGCTGCACCTGGGTGCCCACTGAAAAAAAAACCCCGAAAAATCACGAACGTCGGACGATTGCTCCCATACCAAAAGTGCCAGCCAGTCAAGCTCATGCTGCTTCCAACCAGCCATTCCCAGCGCATCTACAGCGCCACAGACATCGGGGCTCCGGGCTTTCCCTGACCAACAGGGCTTCGACATTTACCACCAGCTGCACCTGGGTGCCCACTGAAAAAAAAACCCCGAAAAATCACGAACGTCGGACGATTGCTCCCACACCAAAAGTGCCAGCCAGTCAAGCTCTTGCTGCTCCTCACCGGAATTTGGCAGCCCATCTACAGCACCACAGACATCGGGGCTCCGGGCTTTCCCTGACCAACAGGGCTTCGACGTTTACCACCCGCTGCACATGGGCGCCCACTAAAAAAAATAAACGAAATATCACGAACATCAGAGTATTCCTGCCACACCTTAAATGCCAGCCAGTCAAGCTCATGCTGCTTCTCACCAGCCATTCCCAGCGCATCTACAGCACCACAGACATCGGGGCTCCGGGCTTTCCCTGACCAACAGGGCTTCGACATTTACCACCAGCTGCACCTGGTTATCCACTGAAAAAAAAACCCTAAAAAATCAAAAACGTCGGACAATTGCTCCCACACCAAAAGTGCCAGCCAGTCAAGCTCTTGCTGCTCCTCACCGGCCATTCCCAGCGCATCTACAGCACCACAGACATCAGGGCTCTGGACTTTCCCTGACGAACAGGGCTTCGACGTTTACCACTCGCTGCACCTGGGCTCCCACTGAAAAGAACCCCCGAAAAATCACGAACATCAGACGATTGCTCCCACACCAAAAGTGCCAGCCAGTCAAGCTCTTGCTGCTCCTCCCCGGCCATTGGCAGCGCATCTACAGCACCACAGATATCGGGGCTCCGAGCTTTCCCTGACCAAGAGGGCTTCGACGTTTACCACCAGCTGAACCTGGGCGCCCAGTGAATAAAAATCCCCAAAAATCACAAACGTCCGACGATTGCTCCCACACCCAACGTGCCAGACAGTCAAGCTCTTGCTGCTCCTGACCAGCCATTCCCAGCGCATCTACAGCACCACAGACATCGGGGCTCCGGGCATTCCCTGACCAACAGGGCTTCAACATTTACCACCAGCTGCACCTGGGCGCCCACTGAAATAAAACCCCGAAAAATCACGAACGTCGGACGATTGCACCCACACAGAAAGTGCCAGCCAGTCAAGCTCATGCTGCTCCTCACCTCCCATTCCCAGCGCATCTACAGCACCACAGACATCGGGGCTCCGGGCTTTCCCTGACGAACAGGGCTTCGACGTTTACCACCAGCTGAACCTGGGCGCCCACTGAAAGTAAAACCCCGAAAAATCACGAACGTCGGACGATTGCTCCCACACCAAAAGTGCCAGCAACTCAAGCTCTGGCTGCTCCTCACCGGCCATTGCCAGCGCATCTACAGCACCACAGACATCGGGGCTCCGGGCTTTCCCTGACCAACAGGGCTTCGACGTTTACCACCAGCTGAACCTGGGCGCCCAGTGAATAAAAATCCCCAAAAATCACAAACGTCCGACGATTGCTCCCACACCCAACGTGCCAGACAGTCAAGCTCTTGCTGCTCCTCACCAGCCATTGCCAGCGCATCTACAGCACCACAGACATCGCGGCTCCAGGCATTCCCTGACAAACAGGGCTTCGACGTTTACCACCAGCTGCACCTGGGCTCCCACTGAAATAAAACCCCGAAAAATCACGAATGTCGGATGATTGCTCTCACACCAAAAGTGCCAGCAACTCAAGCTCTTGCTGCTCCTCACCTCCCATTCCCAGCGCATCTACAGCACCACAGACATCGGGGCTCTGCGCTTTCCCTGACAAACAGGGCTTCGACGTTTACCACCAGCTGCACCTGGGCGCCCACTGAAATAAAACCTCGAAAAATCACGAACATCGGACGATTGCTCCCACACCAAAAGTGCCAGCAACTCAAACTCTTGCTGCTCCTCACCGGAGTTTGGCAGTGCATCTACAGCACCACAGACATCGGGGTTCTGCGCTTTCCCTGACCAACAGGGCTTCGACGTTTACCACCAGCTGAACCTGGGCGCCCGCTGAAAAAAATAAAAGAAAAATCACAAACGTCGGACGATTGCTCCCACAGCAAAAGTGCCAGCCAGTCAAGCTCTTGCTGCTCCTCCCCGGCCATTGGCAGCGCATCTACAGCACCACAGACATCGGGGCTCCGAGCTTTCCCTGACCAACAGGGCTTCGACGTTTACCACCAGCTGCACCTGGGCGCCCACTGAAATAAAACCCCGAAAAATCACAAACGTCGGACGATTCCTCCCCCACAGAAAGTGCCAGCAACTCAAGCTCTTGCTGTTCCTCACCGGACTTTGGCAGTGCATCTACAGCACCACAGACATCGTGGCTCCGGGCTTTCCCTGACCAACAGGCCTTTGATATTTACCACCAGCTGCACCTGGTTGCCCAGTGAAAATAAACCCTGAAAAATGACGAACGTCGGACGATTGCTCCCACACCAAAAGTGCCAGCCAGTCAAGCTCATGCTGCTCCTCACCGGACAGTGGCAGTGCATCTACAACACCACAGACATCGGGGCTCCGGGCATTCCCTGACGAACAGGGCTTCGACGTTTACCACTCGCTGCACCTGGGCTCCCACTGAAAAGAACACCGAAAAATCACGAACGTCGGACGATTGCTCTCACACCAAAAGTGCCAGACAGTCAAGCTCTTGCTGCTGCTCACCGGCCATTGCCAGCCCATCTACAGCACCACAGACATCGGGGCTCCGGGCTTTCCCTGACGAACAGGGCTTCGACGTTTACCACCAGCTGCACCTGGGCGCCCACTGGAAAAAATAAACGAAATATCACGAACATCAGACGAGTGCTCCCACACCGAAAGTGCCAGCCAGTCAAGCTCATGCTGCTTCTCACCAGCAATTCCCAGCGCATCTACAGCACCACAGACATCGGGGCTCCGGGCTTTCCCTGACCAACAGGGCTTCGACGTTTACCACCCGCTGCAGCTGGGCGCCCACTGAAATAAAACCCCGAAAAATCACGAACGTCGGACGATTGCACCCACACAGAAAGTGCCAGCCAGTCAAGCTCATGCTGCTCCTCACCTCCCATTCCCAGCGCATCTACAGCACCACAGACATCGGGGCTCCGGGCTTTCCCTGACGAACAGGGCTTCGACGTTTACCACCAGCTGAACCTGGGCGCCCACTGAAAGTAAAACCCCGAAAAATCACGAACGTCGGACGATTGCTCCCACACCAAAAGTGCCAGCAACTCAAGCTCTGGCTGCTCCTCACCAGCCATTGCCAGCGCATCTACAGCACCACAGACATCGGGGCTCCGGGCTTTCCCTGACCAACAGGGCTTCGACGTTTACCACCAGCTGAACCTGGGCGCCCAGTGAATAAAAATCCCCAAAAATCACAAACGTCCGACGATTGCTCCCACACCCAACGTGCCAGACAGTCAAGCTCTTGCTGCTCCTCACCAGCCATTGCCAGCGCATCTACAGCACCACAGAGATCGGGGCTCCAGGCATTCCCTGACCAACAGGGCTTCGACGTTTACCACCAGCTGCACCTGGGCTCCCACTGAAATAAAACCCCGAAAAATCACGAATGTCGGATGATTGCTCTCACACCAAAAGTGCCAGCAACTCAAGCTCTTGCTGCTCCTCACCTCCCATTCCCAGCGCATCTACAGCACCACAGACATCGGGGCTCTGCGCTTTCCCTGACAAACAGGGCTTCGACGTTTACCACCAGCTGCACCTGGGCGCCCACTGAAATAAAACCTCGAAAAATCACGAACATCGGACGATTGCTCCCACACCAAAAGTGCCAGCAACTCAAACTCTTGCTGCTCCTCACCGGAGTTTGGCAGTGCATCTACAGCACCACAGACATCGGGGTTCTGCGCTTTCCCTGACCAACAGGGCTTCGACGTTTACCACCAGCTGAACCTGGGCGCCCGCTGAAAAAAATAAAAGAAAAATCACAAACGTCGGACGATTGCTCCCACAGCAAAAGTGCCAGCCAGTCAAGCTCTTGCTGCTCCTCCCCGGCCATTGGCAGCGCATCTACAGCACCACAGACATCGGGGCTCCGAGCTTTCCCTGACCAACAGGGCTTCGACGTTTACCACCAGCTGCACCTGGGCGCCCACTGAAATAAAACCCCGAAAAATCACAAACGTCGGACGATTCCTCCCCCACAGAAAGTGCCAGCAACTCAAGCTCTTGCTGTTCCTCACCGGACTTTGGCAGTGCATCTACAGCACCACAGACATCGTGGCTCCGGGCTTTCCCTGACCAACAGGCCTTTGATATTTACCACCAGCTGCACCTGGTTGCCCAGTGAAAATAAACCCTGAAAAATGACGAACGTCGGACGATTGCTCCCACACCAAAAGTGCCAGCCAGTCAAGCTCATGCTGCTCCTCACCGGACAGTGGCAGTGCATCTACAACACCACAGACATCGGGGCTCCGGGCATTCCCTGACGAACAGGGCTTCGACGTTTACCACTCGCTGCACCTGGGCTCCCACTGAAAAGAACACCGAAAAATCACGAACGTCGGACGATTGCTCTCACACCAAAAGTGCCAGACAGTCAAGCTCTTGCTGCTGCTCACCGGCCATTGCCAGCCCATCTACAGCACCACAGACATCGGGGCTCCGGGCTTTCCCTGACGAACAGGGCTTCGACGTTTACCACCAGCTGCACCTGGGCGCCCACTGGAAAAAATAAACGAAATATCACGAACATCAGACGAGTGCTCCCACACCGAAAGTGCCAGCCAGTCAAGCTCATGCTGCTTCTGACCAGCAATTCCCAGCGCATCTACAGCACCACAGACATCGGGGCTCCGGGCTTTCCCTGACCAACAGGGCTTCGACATTTACCACCAGCTGCACCTGGTTATCCACTGAAAAAAAAACCCTAAAAAATCAAAAACGTCGGACAATTGCTCCCACACCAAAAGTGCCAGCCAGTCAAGCTCTTGCTGCTCCTCACCGGCCATTCCCAGCGCATCTACAGCACCACAGACATCAGGGCTCTGGACTTTCCCTGACGAACAGGGCTTCGACGTTTACCACCCGCTGCACCTGGGCTCCCACTGAAAAGAACCCCCGAAAAATCACGAACATCGGACGATTGCTCCCACACCAAAAGTGCCAGCCAGTCAAGCTCTTGCTGCTCCTCCCCGGCCATTGGCAGCGCATCTACAGCACCACAGATATCGGGGCTCCGAGCTTTCCCTGACCAAGAGGGCTTCGACGTTTACCACCAGCTGAACCTGGGCGCCCAGTGAATAAAAATCCCCAAAAATCACAAACGTCCGACGATTGCTCCCACACCCAACGTGCCAGACAGTCAAGCTCTTGCTGCTCCTGACCAGCCATTCCCAGCGCATCTACAGCACCACAGACATCGGGGCTCCGGGCATTCCCTGACCAACAGGGCTTCAACATTTACCACCAGCTGCACCTGGGCGCCCACTGAAATAAAACCCCGAAAAATCACGAACGTCGGACGATTGCACCCACACAGAAAGTGCCAGCCAGTCAAGCTCATGCTGCTCCTCACCTCCCATTCCCAGCGCATCTACAGCACCACAGACATCGGGGCTCCGGGCTTTCCCTGACGAACAGGGCTTCGACGTTTACCACCAGCTGAACCTGGGCGCCCACTGAAAGTAAAACCCCGAAAAATCACGAACGTCGGACGATTGCTCCCACACCAAAAGTGCCAGCAACTCAAGCTCTGGCTGCTCCTCACCGGCCATTGCCAGCGCATCTACAGCACCACAGACATCGGGGCTCCGGGCTTTCCCTGACCAACAGGGCTTCGACGTTTACCACCAGCTGAACCTGGGCGCCCAGTGAATAAAAATCCCCAAAAATCACAAACGTCCGACGATTGCTCCCACACCCAACGTGCCAGACAGTCAAGCTCTTGCTGCTCCTCACCAGCCATTGCCAGCGCATCTACAGCACCACAGAGATCGGGGCTCCAGGCATTCCCTGACAAACAGGGCTTCGACGTTTACCACCAGCTGCACCTGGGCTCCCACTGAAATAAAACCCCGAAAAATCACGAATGTCGGATGATTGCTCTCACACCAAAAGTGCCAGCAACTCAAGCTCTTGCTGCTCCTCACCTCCCATTCCCAGCGCATCTACAGCACCACAGACATCGGGGCTCTGCGCTTTCCCTGACAAACAGGGCTTCGACGTTTACCACCAGCTGCACCTGGGCGCCCACTGAAATAAAACCTCGAAAAATCACGAACATCGGACGATTGCTCCCACACCAAAAGTGCCAGCAACTCAAACTCTTGCTGCTCCTCACCGGAGTTTGGCAGTGCATCTACAGCACCACAGACATCGGGGTTCTGCGCTTTCCCTGACCAACAGGGCTTCGACGTTTACCACCAGCTGAACCTGGGCGCCCGCTGAAAAAAATAAAAGAAAAATCACAAACGTCGGACGATTGCTCCCACAGCAAAAGTGCCAGCCAGTCAAGCTCTTGCTGCTCCTCCCCGGCCATTGGCAGCGCATCTACAGCACCACAGACATCGGGGCTCCGAGCTTTCCCTGACCAACAGGGCTTCGACGTTTACCACCAGCTGCACCTGGGCGCCCACTGAAATAAAACCCCGAAAAATCACAAACGTCGGACGATTCCTCCCCCACAGAAAGTGCCAGCAACTCAAGCTCTTGCTGTTCCTCACCGGACTTTGGCAGTGCATCTACAGCACCACAGACATCGTGGCTCCGGGCTTTCCCTGACCAACAGGCCTTTGATATTTACCACCAGCTGCACCTGGTTGCCCAGTGAAAATAAACCCTGAAAAATGACGAACGTCGGACGATTGCTCCCACACCAAAAGTGCCAGCCAGTCAAGCTCATGCTGCTCCTCACCGGACAGTGGCAGTGCATCTACAACACCACAGACATCGGGGCTCCGGGCATTCCCTGACGAACAGGGCTTCGACGTTTACCACTCGCTGCACCTGGGCTCCCACTGAAAAGAACACCGAAAAATCACGAACGTCGGACGATTGCTCTCACACCAAAAGTGCCAGACAGTCAAGCTCTTGCTGCTGCTCACCGGCCATTGCCAGCCCATCTACAGCACGACAGACATCGGGGCTCCGGGCTTTCCCTGACGAACAGGGCTTCGACGTTTACCACCAGCTGCACCTGGGCGCCCACTGGAAAAAATAAACGAAATATCACGAACATCAGACGAGTGCTCCCACACCGAAAGTGCCAGCCAGTCAAGCTCATGCTGCTTCTCACCAGCAATTCCCAGCGCATCTACAGCACCACAGACATCGGGGCTCCGGGCTTTCCCTGACCAACAGGGCTTCGACGTTTACCACCCGCTGCAGCTGGGCGCCCACTGAAATAAAACCCCGAAAAATCACGAACGTCGGACGATTGCACCCACACAGAAAGTGCCAGCCAGTCAAGCTCATGCTGCTCCTCACCTCCCATTCCCAGCGCATCTACAGCACCACAGACATCGGGGCTCCGGGCTTTCCCTGACGAACAGGGCTTCGACGTTTACCACCAGCTGAACCTGGGCGCCCACTGAAAGTAAAACCCCGAAAAATCACGAACGTCGGACGATTGCTCCCACACCAAAAGTGCCAGCAACTCAAGCTCTGGCTGCTCCTCACCGGCCATTGCCAGCGCATCTACAGCACCACAGACATCGGGGCTCCGGGCTTTCCCTGACCAACAGGGCTTCGACGTTTACCACCAGCTGAACCTGGGCGCCCAGTGAATAAAAATCCCCAAAAATCACAAACGTCCGACGATTGCTCCCACACCCAACGTGCCAGACAGTCAAGCTCTTGCTGCTCCTCACCAGCCATTGCCAGCGCATCTACAGCACCACAGAGATCGGGGCTCCAGGCATTCCCTGACCAACAGGGCTTCGACGTTTACCACCAGCTGCACCTGGGCTCCCACTGAAATAAAACCCCGAAAAATCACGAATGTCGGATGATTGCTCTCACACCAAAAGTGCCAGCAACTCAAGCTCTTGCTGCTCCTCACCTCCCATTCCCAGCGCATCTACAGCACCACAGACATCGGGGCTCTGCGCTTTCCCTGACAAACAGGGCTTCGACGTTTACCACCAGCTGCACCTGGGCGCCCACTGAAATAAAACCTCGAAAAATCACGAACATCGGACGATTGCTCCCACACCAAAAGTGCCAGCAACTCAAACTCTTGCTGCTCCTCACCGGAGTTTGGCAGTGCATCTACAGCACCACAGACATCGGGGTTCTGCGCTTTCCCTGACCAACAGGGCTTCGACGTTTACCACCAGCTGAACCTGGGCGCCCGCTGAAAAAAATAAAAGAAAAATCACAAACGTCGGACGATTGCTCCCACAGCAAAAGTGCCAGCCAGTCAAGCTCTTGCTGCTCCTCCCCGGCCATTGGCAGCGCATCTACAGCACCACAGACATCGGGGCTCCGAGCTTTCCCTGACCAACAGGGCTTCGACGTTTACCACCAGCTGCACCTGGGCGCCCACTGAAATAAAACCCCGAAAAATCACAAACGTCGGACGATTCCTCCCCCACAGAAAGTGCCAGCAACTCAAGCTCTTGCTGTTCCTCACCGGACTTTGGCAGTGCATCTACAGCACCACAGACATCGTGGCTCCGGGCTTTCCCTGACCAACAGGCCTTTGATATTTACCACCAGCTGCACCTGGTTGCCCAGTGAAAATAAACCCTGAAAAATGACGAACGTCGGACGATTGCTCCCACACCAAAAGTGCCAGCCAGTCAAGCTCATGCTGCTCCTCACCGGACAGTGGCAGTGCATCTACAACACCACAGACATCGGGGCTCCGGGCATTCCCTGACGAACAGGGCTTCGACGTTTACCACTCGCTGCACCTGGGCTCCCACTGAAAAGAACACCGAAAAATCACGAACGTCGGACGATTGCTCTCACACCAAAAGTGCCAGACAGTCAAGCTCTTGCTGCTGCTCACCGGCCATTGCCAGCCCATCTACAGCACGACAGACATCGGGGCTCCGGGCTTTCCCTGACGAACAGGGCTTCGACGTTTACCACCAGCTGCACCTGGGCGCCCACTGGAAAAAATAAACGAAATATCACGAACATCAGACGAGTGCTCCCACACCGAAAGTGCCAGCCAGTCAAGCTCATGCTGCTTCTGACCAGCAATTCCCAGCGCATCTACAGCACCACAGACATCGGGGCTCCGGGCTTTCCCTGACCAACAGGGCTTCGACGTTTACCACCCGCTGCAGCTGGGCGCCCACTGAAATAAAACCCCGAAAAATCATGAACGTCGGACGATTGCTCCCACAACAAAAGTGCCAGCCAGTCAAGCTCTTGCTGCTCCTCACCAGCCATTGGAGGCGCATCTACAGCACCACAGACATCGGGGCTCCGGGCATTCCCTGACCAACAGGGCTTCGACATTTACCACCAGCTGCACCTGGGCGCCCACTGAAATAAAACCCCGAAAAATCACGAACGTCGGACGATTCCTCCCACACCGAAAGTGCCAGCCAGTCAAGCTCTTGCTGCGACTCACCTCCCATTCCCAGCGCATCTACAGCACCACAGACATCGGGGCTCCGGGCTTTCCCTGACCAACAGGGCTTCGACATTTACCACCAGCTGCACCTGGGCTCCCACTGAAAAAAAACCCGAAAAATCATGAACATCGGACGATTGCTCCCACACCGAAAGTGCCAGCAACTCAAGCTCTTGCTGCTACTCACCAGACTTTGGCAGCGCATCTACAGCACAACAGACATTGGGGTTCTGCGCTTTCCCTGACGAACCGGGCTTCGACGTTTACCACCAGCTGCACCTGGGTGCCCCCTGAAAAAAAAACCCCAAAAATCACAAACGTCGGACGATTCCTGCCACACCTTAAATGCCAGCCTGTCAAGCTCTTGCTGCTCCTCACCGGCCATTCCCAGCGCATCTACAGCACCACAGACATCGGGGCTCTGGGCTTTCCCTGACCAACAGGGCTTCGACGTTTAACACCAGCTGCACCTGGGCTCCCACTGAAAAAAAACCCCGAAAAATCACGAACATCGGACGATTGCTCCCACACCCAAAGTGCCAGCCAGTCAAGCTCTTGCTGCTCCTCACCAGCCATTGGCAGCGCATCTACAGCACCACAGACATCGGGGCTCCGGGCTTTCCCTGACCAACAGGGCTTCAACGTTTACCACCAGCTGAACCTGGGCGCCCACTGAAAGTAAAACCCCGAAAAATCACGAACGTCGGACGATTATTCCCACAGCGAAAGTGCCAGCCAGTCAAGCTCTTGCTGCTCCTCACCGGCCATTGGCAGCGCATCTACAGCACCACAGACATCGGGGCTCTGCGCTTTCCCTGACCAACAGGGCTTCGACGTTTACCACCAGCTGAACCTGGGCGCCCAGTGAATAAAAATCCCCAAAAATCACAAACGTCCGACGATTGCTCCCACACCGAAAGTGCCAGCCAGTCAAGCTCTTGCTGCTCCTTACCGGCCATTGGAGGCACATCTACAGCACCACAGACATCGGGGCTCCGGGCTTTCCCTGACCAACAGGGCTTCGACGTTTACCACCAGCTGCACCTGGGCTCCCACTGAAAAAAAACCCCAAAAAATCACGAACATCGGACGATTGCTCCCACACCCAAAGTGCCAGCCAGTCAAGCTCTTGCTGCTCCTCACCGGCCATTCCCAGCGCATCTACAGCACCACAGACATCGGGGCTCCGGGCTTTCCCTGACCAACAGGGCTTCGACGTTTACCACCAGCTGCACCTGGGCACCCACTTAAAAAAATAAACGAAAAATAACAAACGTCGGACGATTGGTCCCACACTGAAAGTGCCAGCAACACAAACTCTTGCTGTTCCTCACCGGCCATTGGCAGCGCATCTACAGCACCACAGACATCGGGGCTCTGGGCTTTCCCTGACGAACAGGGCTTCGACGTTTACCACCAGCTGCATCGGGGCGCCCACTGAAAAAAAACCCCGAAAAATCACAAATGTCGGACGATTCCTGCCACACCTTAAATGCCAGCCAGTCAAGCTCTTGCTGCTCCTCACCGGACTTTGGCAGTGCATCTACAGCACCACAGACATCAGGGCTCTGGACTTTCCCTGACGAACACGGCTTCGACGTTTACCACCAGCTGAACCTGGGCTCCCACTGAAAAGAACCCCCGAAAAATCACGAACGTCGGACGATTACTCCCACACCGAAAGTGCCAGCCAGTCAAGCTCTTGCTGCTCCTCCCCGGCCATTGGCAGCGCATCTACAGCACCACAGACATCGGGGCTCCGGGCTTTCCCTGACCAACAGGGCTTCGACATTTACCACTCGCTGAACCTGGGTGCCCACTGAAATAAAACCCCGAAGAATAACAAACGTTGGACGATTCCTCCCACACCGAAAGTGCCAGCAACTCAAGCTCTTGCTGCTACTCACCGGACTTTGGCAGTGCATCTACAGCACCACAGACGTCGGGGTTCTGCGCTTTCTTTGACCAACAGGGCTTCGATGTTTACCACAAGCTGAACCTGGTTGCCCACTGAGAAAAATAAAAGAAAAATCACGAACATTGGACGATTGCTCCCACACCGAAAGTGCCAGCAACTCAAGCTCTTGCTGCTCCTCACCGGCCATTGCCAGCGCATCTACAGCACCACAGACATCGGGGCTCCGGGCTTTCCCTGACCAACAGGGCTTCGACGTTTACTACGAGCTGAACCTGGGCGCCCACTGGAAAAAAAATCCCTGAAAAATCACAAACGTCGGACGATTGCTCCCACACCGAAAGTGCCAGACAGTCAACCTCTAGCTGCTGAACTCCGGCCATTCCCAGCGCATCTACAGCACCACAGACATCGGGGCTCCGGGCTTTCCCTGACCAACAGGGCTTCAACGTTTACCACTCGCTGAACCTGGGCACCCACTGAAAGTAAAACCCCGAAAAATCACGAACGTCGGACGATTGCTCCCACACTGAAAGTGCCAGCCAGTCAAGCTCTTGCTGCTCCTCACCAGCCATTGGAGGCGCATCTACAGCACCACAGACATCGGGGCTCCGGGCATTCCCTGACCAACAGGGCTTCGACATTTACCACCAGCTGCACCTGGGCGCCCACTGAAATAAAACCCCGAAAAATCACGAACGTCGGACGATTCCTCCCACACCGAAAGTGCCAGCCAGTCAAGCTCTTGCTGCGACTCACCTCCCATTCCCAGCGCATCTACAGCACCACAGACATCGGGGCTCCGGGCTTTCCCTGACCAACAGGGCTTCGACATTTACCACCAGCTGCACCTGGGCTCCCACTGAAAAAAAACCCGAAAAATCATGAACATCGGACGATTGCTCCCACACCGAAAGTGCCAGCAACTCAAGCTCTTGCTGCTACTCACCAGACTTTGGCAGCGCATCTACAGCACAACAGACATTGGGGTTCTGCGCTTTCCCTGACGAACCGGGCTTCGACGTTTACCACCAGCTGCACCTGGGTGCCCCCTGAAAAAAAAACCCCAAAAATCACAAACGTCGGACGATTCCTGCCACACCTTAAATGCCAGCCTGTCAAGCTCTTGCTGCTCCTCACCGGCCATTCCCAGCGCATCTACAGCACCACAGACATCGGGGCTCTGGGCTTTCCCTGACCAACAGGGCTTCGACGTTTAACACCAGCTGCACCTGGGCTCCCACTGAAAAAAAACCCCGAAAAATCACGAACATCGGACGATTGCTCCCACACCCAAAGTGCCAGCCAGTCAAGCTCTTGCTGCTCCTCACCAGCCATTGGCAGCGCATCTACAGCACCACAGACATCGGGGCTCCGGGCTTTCCCTGACCAACAGGGCTTCAACGTTTACCACCAGCTGAACCTGGGCGCCCACTGAAAGTAAAACCCCGAAAAATCACGAACGTCGGACGATTATTCCCACAGCGAAAGTGCCAGCCAGTCAAGCTCTTGCTGCTCCTCACCGGCCATTGGCAGCGCATCTACAGCACCACAGACATCGGGGCTCTGCGCTTTCCCTGACCAACAGGGCTTCGACGTTTACCACCAGCTGAACCTGGGCGCCCAGTGAATAAAAATCCCCAAAAATCACAAACGTCCGACGATTGCTCCCACACCGAAAGTGCCAGCCAGTCAAGCTCTTGCTGCTCCTTACCGGCCATTGGAGGCACATCTACAGCACCACAGACATCGGGGCTCCGGGCTTTCCCTGACCAACAGGGCTTCGACGTTTACCACCAGCTGCACCTGGGCTCCCACTGAAAAAAAACCCCAAAAAATCACGAACATCGGACGATTGCTCCCACACCCAAAGTGCCAGCCAGTCAAGCTCTTGCTGCTCCTCACCGGCCATTCCCAGCGCATCTACAGCACCACAGACATCGGGGCTCCGGGCTTTCCCTGACCAACAGGGCTTCGACGTTTACCACCAGCTGCACCTGGGCACCCACTTAAAAAAATAAACGAAAAATAACAAACGTCGGACGATTGGTCCCACACTGAAAGTGCCAGCAACACAAACTCTTGCTGTTCCTCACCGGCCATTGGCAGCGCATCTACAGCACCACAGACATCGGGGCTCTGGGCTTTCCCTGACGAACAGGGCTTCGACGTTTACCACCAGCTGCATCGGGGCGCCCACTGAAAAAAAACCCCGAAAAATCACAAATGTCGGACGATTCCTGCCACACCTTAAATGCCAGCCAGTCAAGCTCTTGCTGCTCCTCACCGGACTTTGGCAGTGCATCTACAGCACCACAGACATCAGGGCTCTGGACTTTCCCTGACGAACACGGCTTCGACGTTTACCACCAGCTGAACCTGGGCTCCCACTGAAAAGAACCCCCGAAAAATCACGAACGTCGGACGATTACTCCCACACCGAAAGTGCCAGCCAGTCAAGCTCTTGCTGCTCCTCCCCGGCCATTGGCAGCGCATCTACAGCACCACAGACATCGGGGCTCCGGGCTTTCCCTGACCAACAGGGCTTCGACATTTACCACTCGCTGAACCTGGGTGCCCACTGAAATAAAACCCCGAAGAATAACAAACGTTGGACGATTCCTCCCACACCGAAAGTGCCAGCAACTCAAGCTCTTGCTGCTACTCACCGGACTTTGGCAGTGCATCTACAGCACCACAGACGTCGGGGTTCTGCGCTTTCTTTGACCAACAGGGCTTCGATGTTTACCACAAGCTGAACCTGGTTGCCCACTGAGAAAAATAAAAGAAAAATCACGAACATTGGACGATTGCTCCCACACCGAAAGTGCCAGCAACTCAAGCTCTTGCTGCTCCTCACCGGCCATTGCCAGCGCATCTACAGCACCACAGACATCGGGGCTCCGGGCTTTCCCTGACCAACAGGGCTTCGACGTTTACTACGAGCTGAACCTGGGCGCCCACTGGAAAAAAAATCCCTGAAAAATCACAAACGTCGGACGATTGCTCCCACACCGAAAGTGCCAGACAGTCAACCTCTAGCTGCTGAACTCCGGCCATTCCCAGCGCATCTACAGCACCACAGACATCGGGGCTCCGGGCTTTCCCTGACCAACAGAGCTTCGACGTTTACCACCCACTGCACCTGGGCGCCCACTGAAAAAAATAAACGAAAAATCACAAACGTCGGACGATTGCTCCCACACCGAAAGTGCCAGCCAGTCAAGCTCTTGCTGCTCCTCACCAGCCATTGGCAGCGCATCTACAGCACCACAGACATCGGGGCTCCGGGCTTTCCCTGACCAACAGGGCTTCAACGTTTACCACTCGCTGAACCTGGGCACCCACTGAAAGTAAAACCCCGAAAAATCACGAACGTCGGACGATTGCTCCCACACTGAAAGTGCCAGCCAGTCAAGCTCTTGCTGCTCCTCATGGGCCATTGGCCGCGCATCTACAGCACCACAGACATCGGGGCTCCGGGCTTTCCCTGACCAACAGGGCTCAGAAGTTTACCACCAGCTGAACCTGGGCCCCCACTGAAAAAAAACCCTGAAAAATCAAAAACGACGGACAATTGCTCCAACACCGAAAGTGCCAGCCTGTCAAGCTCTAGCTGCTCCTCACCAGCCATTCCCAGCGCATCTACAGCACCACAGACATCGGGGCTCCGACCTTTCCCTGACCAACAGGGTTTCGACATTTACCACCAGCTGCACCTGGGCGCCCACTGAAAAAAATAAACGAAATATCACGAACATCAGACGATTGCTCCCACACCGAAAGTGCCAGCAACTCAAGCTCATGCTGCTTCTCACCAGCCATTCCCAGCGCATCTACAGCACCACAGACATCGGGGCTCCGGGCTTTCCCTGATGAACAGGGCTTCGACATTTACCACCAGCTGAACCTGGGCGCCCACTGAAAGTAAAACCCCGAAAAATCACGAACGTCGGACGATTGCTCCCACACCGAAAGTGCCAGCAACACAAGCTCTTGCTGCTCCTCACCGGCCATTGGCAGCGCATCTACAGCACCACAGACATCGGGGCTCTGGGCTTTCCCTGACGAACAGGGCTTCGACGTTTACCACCAGCTGAACCTGGGCGCCCAGTGAATAAAAATCGCCAAAAATCACAAACGTCCGACGATTGCTCCCACACCGAAAGTGCCAGCCTGTCAAGCTCTGGCTGCTCCTCACCAGCCATTAGAGGTGCATCTACAGCACCACAGACATCGGGGCTCCGGGCTTTCCCTGACCAACAGGGCTTCGACGTTTACCACCAGCTGCACTTCGGCTCCCACTGAAAAAAAACCCCGAAAAATCACGAACATCGGACGATTGCTCCCACACCAAAAGTGCCAGCCAGTCAAGCTCTTGCTGCTCCTCACCGGCCATTCCCAGCGCATCTACAGCACCACAGACATCGGGGCTCCGACCTTTCCCTGACCAACAGGGCTTCGACGTTTACCACCAGCTGCACCTGGGTGCCCACTGAAATAAAACCCCGAAAAATCACGAACGTCGGACGATTCCTCCCACACCGAAAGTGCCAGCCAGTCAAGCTCTTGCTGCTCCTCACCGGCCATTGGAGGCGCATCTACAGCACCACAGACATCGGGGCTCCGGGCTTTCCCTGACCAACAGGTCTTCAACGTTTACCACCCGCTGCACCTGGGCTCCCACTGAAAAGAATCCCGAAAAATCACAAACGTCGGACGATTGCTCCCACACCAAAAGTGCCAGCCAGTCAAGCTCTTCCTGCTCCTCACCGGGCATTGGCAGTGCATCTACAGCACCACAGATATCAGGGCTCCGGGCTTTCCCTGACCAACAGGGCTTCGACATTTACCACCAGCTGCACCTGGGCGCCCACTGAAATAAAACCCCCAAAAATCACAAACGTCGGACGATTGCTCCCACACCAAAAGTGCCAGCAACTCAAGCTCTTGCTGCTGCTCACCTCCCATTCCCAGCGCATCTTCAGCACCACAGACATCGGGGCTCCGGGCTTTCCCTGACCAACAGGGCTTCGACATTTACCACCAGCTGCACCTGGGCGCCCACTGAAATAAAACCCCGAAAAATAACAAACGTCGGACGATTGCTCCCACACCGAAAGTGCCAGCCAGTCAAGCTCTTGCTGCTCCTCACCGGCCATTGGCAGCGCATCTACAGCACCACAGACATCGGGGCTCTGGGCTTTCCCTGACCAACAGGGCTTCGACGTTTACCACCAGCTGAACCTGGGCGCCCAGTGAATAAAAATCCCCAAAAATCACAAACGTCGGACGATTGCTCCCACACCGAAAGTGCCAGCCTGTCAAGCTCTTGCTGCTCCTCACCGGCCATTCCCAGCGCATCTACAGCACCACAGACATCGTGGCTCCGGGCTTTCCCTGACCAACAGGCCTTCGACATTTACCACCAGCTGCACCTGGGCGCCCACTGAAAAAAAACCCCGAAAAATCACGAACGTCGGACGATTGCTCCCACACCAAAAGTGCCAGCCAGTCAAGCTCTTGCTGCTCCTCACCGGCCATTCCCAGCGCATCTACAGCACCACAGACATCGGGGCTCCGGGCTTTCCCTGACCAACAGGCCTTCGACGTTTACCACTCGCTGAACCTGGGCTCCCACTGAAAAGAACCCCGAAAAATCACGAACGTCGGATGATTGCTCCCACACCAAAAGTGCCAGCCTGTCAAGCTCTAGCTGCTGAACACCGGCCATTCCCAGCGCATCTACATCACCACAGACATCGGGGCTCCGGGCTTTCCCTGACCAACAGGTCTTAGAAGTTTACCACCAGCTGAACCTGGGCGCCCACTGAAATAAAACCCCGAAAAATCACGAACGTCCGACGATTGCGCCCACACCCAAAGTGTCAGCCAATCAAGCTCTTGCTGCTGCTCACCGGACTTTGGCAGTGCATCTACAGCACCACAGACATCGGGGCTCCGGGCTTTCCCTGACCAACAGGGCTTCAACGTTTACCACCAGCTGCACCTGGGTGCCCACTGAAAAAAAAACCCCGAAAAATCACGAACGTCGGACGATTGCTCCCACACCAAAAGTGCCAGCCAGTCAAGCTCTTGCTGCTCCTCACCGGCCATTCCCAGCGCATCTACAGCACCACAGACATCGGGGCTCCGGGCTTTCCCTGACCAACAGGCCTTCGACGTTTACCACTCGCTGAACCTGGGCTCCCACTGAAAAGAACCCCGAAAAATCACGAACGTCGGATGATTGCTCCCACACCAAAAGTGCCAGCCTGTCAAGCTCTAGCTGCTGAACACCGGCCATTCCCAGCGCATCTACATCACCACAGACATCGGGGCTCCGGGCTTTCCCTGACCAACAGGTCTTAGAAGTTTACCACCAGCTGAACCTGGGCGCCCACTGAAATAAAACCCCGAAAAATCACGAACGTCCGACGATTGCGCCCACACCCAAAGTGTCAGCCAGTCAAGCTCTTGCTGCTGCTCACCGGACTTTGGCAGTGCATCTACAGCACCACAGACATCGGGGCTCCGGGCTTTCCCTGACCAACAGGGCTTCAACGTTTACCACCAGCTGCACCTGGGTGCCCACTGAAAAAAAAACCCCGAAAAATCACGAACGTCGGACGATTGCTCCCACACCAAAAGTGCCAGCCAGTCAAGCTCTTGCTGCTCCTCACCGGAATTTGGCAGCCCATCTACAGCACCACAGACATCGGGGCTCCGGGCTTTCCCTGACCAACAGGGCTTCGACGTTTACCACCCGCTGCACATGGGCGCCCACTAAAAAAAATAAACGAAATATCACGAACATCAGAGTATTCCTGCCACACCTTAAATGCCAGCCAGTCAAGCTCATGCTGCTTCTCACCAGCCATTCCCAGCGCATCTACAGCACCACAGACATCGGGGCTCCGGGCTTTCCCTGACCAACAGGGCTTCGAAGTTTACCACCAGCTGCACCTGGGCGCCAACTGAAATAAAACCCCGAAAAATCACGAACGTCGGACAATTGCTCCCACACCGAAAGTGCCAGACAGTCAACCTCTAGCTGCTCCTCACCGGGCATTCCCAGCGCATCTACAGCACCACAGACATCGGGGCTCCGGGCTTTCCCTGACCAACAGGGCTTCGACATTTACCACCAGCTGCACCTGTTTATCCACTGAAAAAAAAACCCTAAAAAATCAAAAACGTCGGACAATTGCTCCCACACCAAAAGTGCCAGCCAGTCAAGCTCTTGCTGCTCCTCACCTCCCATTCCCAGCGCATCTACAGCACCACAGACATCGGGGCTCTGCGCTTTCCCTGACAAACAGGGCTTCGACGTTTACCACCAGCTGCACCTGGGCGCCCACCTAAATAAAACCTCGAAAAATCACGAACATCGGACGATTGCTCCCACACCAAAAGTGCCAGCAACTCAAACTCTTGCTGCTCCTCACCGGAGTTTGGCAGTGCATCTACAGCACCACAGACATCGGGGTTCTGCGCTTTCCCTGACCAACAGGGCTTCGACGTTTACCACCAGCTGAACCTGGGCGCCCGCTGAAAAAAATAAAAGAAAAATCACAAACGTCGGACGATTGCTCCCACAGCAAAAGTGCCAGCCAGTCAAGCTCTTGCTGCTCCTCCCCGGCCATTGGCAGCGCATCTACAGCACCACAGACATCGGGGCTCCGAGCTTTCCCTGACCAACAGGGCTTCGACGTTTACCACCAGCTGCACCTGGGCGCCCACTGAAATAAAACCCCGAAAAATCACAAACGTCGGACGATTCCTCCCCCACAGAAAGTGCCAGCAACTCAAGCTCTTGCTGTTCCTCACCGGACTTTGGCAGTGCATCTACAGCACCACAGACATCGTGGCTCCGGGCTTTCCCTGACCAACAGGCCTTTGATATTTACCACCAGCTGCACCTGGTTGCCCAGTGAAAATAAACCCTGAAAAATGACGAACGTCGGACGATTGCTCCCACACCAAAAGTGCCAGCCAGTCAAGCTCATGCTGCTCCTCACCGGACAGTGGCAGTGCATCTACAACACCACAGACATCGGGGCTCCGGGCATTCCCTGACGAACAGGGCTTCGACGTTTACCACTCGCTGCACCTGGGCTCCCACTGAAAAGAACACCGAAAAATCACGAACGTCGGACGATTGCTCTCACACCAAAAGTGCCAGACAGTCAAGCTCTTGCTGCTGCTCACCGGCCATTGCCAGCCCATCTACAGCACGACAGACATCGGGGCTCCGGGCTTTCCCTGACGAACAGGGCTTCGACGTTTACCACCAGCTGCACCTGGGCGCCCACTGGAAAAAATAAACGAAATATCACGAACATCAGACGAGTGCTCCCACACCGAAAGTGCCAGCCAGTCAAGCTCATGCTGCTTCTGACCAGCAATTCCCAGCGCATCTACAGCACCACAGACATCGGGGCTCCGGGCTTTCCCTGACCAACAGGGCTTCAACGTTTACCACCCGCTGCAGCTGGGCGCCCACTGAAATAAAACCCCGAAAAATCATGAACGTCGGACGATTGCTCCCACAACAAAAGTGCCAGCCAGTCAAGCTCTTGCTGCTCCTCACCAGCCATTGGAGGCGCATCTACAGCACCACAGACATCGGGGCTCCGGGCATTCCCTGACCAACAGGGCTTCGACATTTACCACCAGCTGCACCTGGGCGCCCACTGAAATAAAACCCCGAAAAATCACGAACGTCGGACGATTCCTCCCACACCGAAAGTGCCAGCCAGTCAAGCTCTTGCTGCGACTCACCTCCCATTCCCAGCGCATCTACAGCACCACAGACATCGGGGCTCCGGGCTTTCCCTGACCAACAGGGCTTCGACATTTACCACCAGCTGCACCTGGGCTCCCACTGAAAAAAAACCCGAAAAATCATGAACATCGGACGATTGCTCCCACACCGAAAGTGCCAGCAACTCAAGCTCTTGCTGCTACTCACCAGACTTTGGCAGCGCATCTACAGCACAACAGACATTGGGGTTCTGCGCTTTCCCTGACGAACCGGGCTTCGACGTTTACCACCAGCTGCACCTGGGTGCCCCCTGAAAAAAAAACCCCAAAAATCACAAACGTCGGACGATTCCTGCCACACCTTAAATGCCAGCCTGTCAAGCTCTTGCTGCTCCTCACCGGCCATTCCCAGCGCATCTACAGCACCACAGACATCGGGGCTCTGGGCTTTCCCTGACCAACAGGGCTTCGACGTTTAACACCAGCTGCACCTGGGCTCCCACTGAAAAAAAACCCCGAAAAATCACGAACATCGGACGATTGCTCCCACACCCAAAGTGCCAGCCAGTCAAGCTCTTGCTGCTCCTCACCAGCCATTGGCAGCGCATCTACAGCACCACAGACATCGGGGCTCCGGGCTTTCCCTGACCAACAGGGCTTCAACGTTTACCACCAGCTGAACCTGGGCGCCCACTGAAAGTAAAACCCCGAAAAATCACGAACGTCGGACGATTATTCCCACAGCGAAAGTGCCAGCCAGTCAAGCTCTTGCTGCTCCTCACCGGCCATTGGCAGCGCATCTACAGCACCACAGACATCGGGGCTCTGCGCTTTCCCTGACCAACAGGGCTTCGACGTTTACCACCAGCTGAACCTGGGCGCCCAGTGAATAAAAATCCCCAAAAATCACAAACGTCCGACGATTGCTCCCACACCGAAAGTGCCAGCCAGTCAAGCTCTTGCTGCTCCTTACCGGCCATTGGAGGCACATCTACAGCACCACAGACATCGGGGCTCCGGGCTTTCCCTGACCAACAGGGCTTCGACGTTTACCACCAGCTGCACCTGGGCTCCCACTGAAAAAAAACCCCAAAAAATCACGAACATCGGACGATTGCTCCCACACCCAAAGTGCCAGCCAGTCAAGCTCTTGCTGCTCCTCACCGGCCATTCCCAGCGCATCTACAGCACCACAGACATCGGGGCTCCGGGCTTTCCCTGACCAACAGGGCTTCGACGTTTACCACCAGCTGCACCTGGGCACCCACTTAAAAAAATAAACGAAAAATAACAAACGTCGGACGATTGGTCCCACACTGAAAGTGCCAGCAACACAAACTCTTGCTGTTCCTCACCGGCCATTGGCAGCGCATCTACAGCACCACAGACATCGGGGCTCTGGGCTTTCCCTGACGAACAGGGCTTCGACGTTTACCACCAGCTGCATCGGGGCGCCCACTGAAAAAAAACCCCGAAAAATCACAAATGTCGGACGATTCCTGCCACACCTTAAATGCCAGCCAGTCAAGCTCTTGCTGCTCCTCACCGGACTTTGGCAGTGCATCTACAGCACCACAGACATCAGGGCTCTGGACTTTCCCTGACGAACACGGCTTCGACGTTTACCACCAGCTGAACCTGGGCTCCCACTGAAAAGAAGCCCCGAAAAATCACGAACGTCGGACGATTACTCCCACACCGAAAGTGCCAGCCAGTCAAGCTCTTGCTGCTCCTCCCCGGCCATTGGCAGCGCATCTACAGCACCACAGACATCGGGGCTCCGGGCTTTCCCTGACCAACAGGGCTTCGACATTTACCACTCGCTGAACCTGGGTGCCCACTGAAATAAAACCCCGAAGAATAACAAACGTTGGACGATTCCTCCCACACCGAAAGTGCCAGCAACTCAAGCTCTTGCTGCTACTCACCGGACTTTGGCAGTGCATCTACAGCACCACAGACGTCGGGGTTCTGCGCTTTCTTTGACCAACAGGGCTTCGATGTTTACCACAAGCTGAACCTGGTTGCCCACTGAGAAAAATAAAAGAAAAATCACGAACATTGGACGATTGCTCCCACACCGAAAGTGCCAGCAACTCAAGCTCTTGCTGCTCCTCACCGGCCATTGCCAGCGCATCTACAGCACCACAGACATCGGGGCTCCGGGCTTTCCCTGACCAACAGGGCTTCGACGTTTACTACGAGCTGAACCTGGGCGCCCACTGGAAAAAAAATCCCTGAAAAATCACAAACGTCGGACGATTGCTCCCACACCGAAAGTGCCAGACAGTCAACCTCTAGCTGCTGAACTCCGGCCATTCCCAGCGCATCTACAGCACCACAGACATCGGGGCTCCGGGCTTTCCCTGACCAACAGAGCTTCGACGTTTACCACCCACTGCACCTGGGCGCCCACTGAAAAAAATAAACGAAAAATCACAAACGTCGGACGATTGCTCCCACACCGAAAGTGCCAGCCAGTCAAGCTCTTGCTGCTCCTCACCAGCCATTGGCAGCGCATCTACAGCACCACAGACATCGGGGCTCCGGGCTTTCCCTGACCAACAGGGCTTCAACGTTTACCACTCGCTGAACCTGGGCACCCACTGAAAGTAAAACCCCGAAAAATCACGAACGTCGGACGATTGCTCCCACACTGAAAGTGCCAGCCAGTCAAGCTCTTGCTGCTCCTCACCAGCCATTGGAGGCGCATCTACAGCACCACAGACATCGGGGCTCCGGGCATTCCCTGACCAACAGGGCTTCGACATTTACCACCAGCTGCACCTGGGCGCCCACTGAAATAAAACCCCGAAAAATCACGAACGTCGGACGATTCCTCCCACACCGAAAGTGCCAGCCAGTCAAGCTCTTGCTGCGACTCACCTCCCATTCCCAGCGCATCTACAGCACCACAGACATCGGGGCTCCGGGCTTTCCCTGACCAACAGGGCTTCGACATTTACCACCAGCTGCACCTGGGCTCCCACTGAAAAAAAACCCGAAAAATCATGAACATCGGACGATTGCTCCCACACCGAAAGTGCCAGCAACTCAAGCTCTTGCTGCTACTCACCAGACTTTGGCAGCGCATCTACAGCACAACAGACATTGGGGTTCTGCGCTTTCCCTGACGAACCGGGCTTCGACGTTTACCACCAGCTGCACCTGGGTGCCCCCTGAAAAAAAAACCCCAAAAATCACAAACGTCGGACGATTCCTGCCACACCTTAAATGCCAGCCTGTCAAGCTCTTGCTGCTCCTCACCGGCCATTCCCAGCGCATCTACAGCACCACAGACATCGGGGCTCTGGGCTTTCCCTGACCAACAGGGCTTCGACGTTTAACACCAGCTGCACCTGGGCTCCCACTGAAAAAAAACCCCGAAAAATCACGAACATCGGACGATTGCTCCCACACCCAAAGTGCCAGCCAGTCAAGCTCTTGCTGCTCCTCACCAGCCATTGGCAGCGCATCTACAGCACCACAGACATCGGGGCTCCGGGCTTTCCCTGACCAACAGGGCTTCAACGTTTACCACCAGCTGAACCTGGGCGCCCACTGAAAGTAAAACCCCGAAAAATCACGAACGTCGGACGATTATTCCCACAGCGAAAGTGCCAGCCAGTCAAGCTCTTGCTGCTCCTCACCGGCCATTGGCAGCGCATCTACAGCACCACAGACATCGGGGCTCTGCGCTTTCCCTGACCAACAGGGCTTCGACGTTTACCACCAGCTGAACCTGGGCGCCCAGTGAATAAAAATCCCCAAAAATCACAAACGTCCGACGATTGCTCCCACACCGAAAGTGCCAGCCAGTCAAGCTCTTGCTGCTCCTTACCGGCCATTGGAGGCACATCTACAGCACCACAGACATCGGGGCTCCGGGCTTTCCCTGACCAACAGGGCTTCGACGTTTACCACCAGCTGCACCTGGGCTCCCACTGAAAAAAAACCCCAAAAAATCACGAACATCGGACGATTGCTCCCACACCCAAAGTGCCAGCCAGTCAAGCTCTTGCTGCTCCTCACCGGCCATTCCCAGCGCATCTACAGCACCACAGACATCGGGGCTCCGGGCTTTCCCTGACCAACAGGGCTTCGACGTTTACCACCAGCTGCACCTGGGCACCCACTTAAAAAAATAAACGAAAAATAACAAACGTCGGACGATTGGTCCCACACTGAAAGTGCCAGCAACACAAACTCTTGCTGTTCCTCACCGGCCATTGGCAGCGCATCTACAGCACCACAGACATCGGGGCTCTGGGCTTTCCCTGACGAACAGGGCTTCGACGTTTACCACCAGCTGCATCGGGGCGCCCACTGAAAAAAAACCCCGAAAAATCACAAATGTCGGACGATTCCTGCCACACCTTAAATGCCAGCCAGTCAAGCTCTTGCTGCTCCTCACCGGACTTTGGCAGTGCATCTACAGCACCACAGACATCAGGGCTCTGGACTTTCCCTGACGAACACGGCTTCGACGTTTACCACCAGCTGAACCTGGGCTCCCACTGAAAAGAACCCCCGAAAAATCACGAACGTCGGACGATTACTCCCACACCGAAAGTGCCAGCCAGTCAAGCTCTTGCTGCTCCTCCCCGGCCATTGGCAGCGCATCTACAGCACCACAGACATCGGGGCTCCGGGCTTTCCCTGACCAACAGGGCTTCGACATTTACCACTCGCTGAACCTGGGTGCCCACTGAAATAAAACCCCGAAGAATAACAAACGTTGGACGATTCCTCCCACACCGAAAGTGCCAGCAACTCAAGCTCTTGCTGCTACTCACCGGACTTTGGCAGTGCATCTACAGCACCACAGACGTCGGGGTTCTGCGCTTTCTTTGACCAACAGGGCTTCGATGTTTACCACAAGCTGAACCTGGTTGCCCACTGAGAAAAATAAAAGAAAAATCACGAACATTGGACGATTGCTCCCACACCGAAAGTGCCAGCAACTCAAGCTCTTGCTGCTCCTCACCGGCCATTGCCAGCGCATCTACAGCACCACAGACATCGGGGCTCCGGGCTTTCCCTGACCAACAGGGCTTCGACGTTTACTACGAGCTGAACCTGGGCGCCCACTGGAAAAAAAATCCCTGAAAAATCACAAACGTCGGACGATTGCTCCCACACCGAAAGTGCCAGACAGTCAACCTCTAGCTGCTGAACTCCGGCCATTCCCAGCGCATCTACAGCACCACAGACATCGGGGCTCCGGGCTTTCCCTGACCAACAGAGCTTCGACGTTTACCACCCACTGCACCTGGGCGCCCACTGAAAAAAATAAACGAAAAATCACAAACGTCGGACGATTGCTCCCACACCGAAAGTGCCAGCCAGTCAAGCTCTTGCTGCTCCTCACCAGCCATTGGCAGCGCATCTACAGCACCACAGACATCGGGGCTCCGGGCTTTCCCTGACCAACAGGGCTTCAACGTTTACCACTCGCTGAACCTGGGCACCCACTGAAAGTAAAACCCCGAAAAATCACGAACGTCGGACGATTGCTCCCACACTGAAAGTGCCAGCCAGTCAAGCTCTTGCTGCTCCTCACCAGCCATTGGAGGCGCATCTACAGCACCACAGACATCGGGGCTCCGGGCATTCCCTGACCAACAGGGCTTCGACATTTACCACCAGCTGCACCTGGGCGCCCACTGAAATAAAACCCCGAAAAATCACGAACGTCGGACGATTCCTCCCACACCGAAAGTGCCAGCCAGTCAAGCTCTTGCTGCGACTCACCTCCCATTCCCAGCGCATCTACAGCACCACAGACATCGGGGCTCCGGGCTTTCCCTGACCAACAGGGCTTCGACATTTACCACCAGCTGCACCTGGGCTCCCACTGAAAAAAAACCCGAAAAATCATGAACATCGGACGATTGCTCCCACACCGAAAGTGCCAGCAACTCAAGCTCTTGCTGCTACTCACCAGACTTTGGCAGCGCATCTACAGCACAACAGACATTGGGGTTCTGCGCTTTCCCTGACGAACCGGGCTTCGACGTTTACCACCAGCTGCACCTGGGTGCCCCCTGAAAAAAAAACCCCAAAAATCACAAACGTCGGACGATTCCTGCCACACCTTAAATGCCAGCCTGTCAAGCTCTTGCTGCTCCTCACCGGCCATTCCCAGCGCATCTACAGCACCACAGACATCGGGGCTCTGGGCTTTCCCTGACCAACAGGGCTTCGACGTTTAACACCAGCTGCACCTGGGCTCCCACTGAAAAAAAACCCCGAAAAATCACGAACATCGGACGATTGCTCCCACACCCAAAGTGCCAGCCAGTCAAGCTCTTGCTGCTCCTCACCAGCCATTGGCAGCGCATCTACAGCACCACAGACATCGGGGCTCCGGGCTTTCCCTGACCAACAGGGCTTCAACGTTTACCACCAGCTGAACCTGGGCGCCCACTGAAAGTAAAACCCCGAAAAATCACGAACGTCGGACGATTATTCCCACAGCGAAAGTGCCAGCCAGTCAAGCTCTTGCTGCTCCTCACCGGCCATTGGCAGCGCATCTACAGCACCACAGACATCGGGGCTCTGCGCTTTCCCTGACCAACAGGGCTTCGACGTTTACCACCAGCTGAACCTGGGCGCCCAGTGAATAAAAATCCCCAAAAATCAAAAACGTCCGACGATTGCTCCCACACCGAAAGTGCCAGCCAGTCAAGCTCTTGCTGCTCCTTACCGGCCATTGGAGGCACATCTACAGCACCACAGACATCGGGGCTCCGGGCTTTCCCTGACCAACAGGGCTTCGACGTTTACCACCAGCTGCACCTGGGCTCCCACTGAAAAAAAACCCCAAAAAATCACGAACATCGGACGATTGCTCCCACACCCAAAGTGCCAGCCAGTCAAGCTCTTGCTGCTCCTCACCGGCCATTCCCAGCGCATCTACAGCACCACAGACATCGGGGCTCCGGGCTTTCCCTGACCAACAGGGCTTCGACGTTTACCACCAGCTGCACCTGGGCACCCACTTAAAAAAATAAACGAAAAATAACAAACGTCGGACGATTGGTCCCACACTGAAAGTGCCAGCAACACAAACTCTTGCTGTTCCTCACCGGCCATTGGCAGCGCATCTACAGCACCACAGACATCGGGGCTCTGGGCTTTCCCTGACGAACAGGGCTTCGACGTTTACCACCAGCTGCATCGGGGCGCCCACTGAAAAAAAACCCCGAAAAATCACAAATGTCGGACGATTCCTGCCACACCTTAAATGCCAGCCAGTCAAGCTCTTGCTGCTCCTCACCGGACTTTGGCAGTGCATCTACAGCACCACAGACATCAGGGCTCTGGACTTTCCCTGACGAACACGGCTTCGACGTTTACCACCAGCTGAACCTGGGCTCCCACTGAAAAGAACCCCCGAAAAATCACGAACGTCGGACGATTACTCCCACACCGAAAGTGCCAGCCAGTCAAGCTCTTGCTGCTCCTCCCCGGCCATTGGCAGCGCATCTACAGCACCACAGACATCGGGGCTCCGGGCTTTCCCTGACCAACAGGGCTTCGACATTTACCACTCGCTGAACCTGGGTGCCCACTGAAATAAAACCCCGAAGAATAACAAACGTTGGACGATTCCTCCCACACCGAAAGTGCCAGCAACTCAAGCTCTTGCTGCTACTCACCGGACTTTGGCAGTGCATCTACAGCACCACAGACGTCGGGGTTCTGCGCTTTCTTTGACCAACAGGGCTTCGATGTTTACCACAAGCTGAACCTGGTTGCCCACTGAGAAAAATAAAAGAAAAATCACGAACATTGGACGATTGCTCCCACACCGAAAGTGCCAGCAACTCAAGCTCTTGCTGCTCCTCACCGGCCATTGCCAGCGCATCTACAGCACCACAGACATCGGGGCTCCGGGCTTTCCCTGACCAACAGGGCTTCGACGTTTACTACGAGCTGAACCTGGGCGCCCACTGGAAAAAAAATCCCTGAAAAATCACAAACGTCGGACGATTGCTCCCACACCGAAAGTGCCAGACAGTCAACCTCTAGCTGCTGAACTCCGGCCATTCCCAGCGCATCTACAGCACCACAGACATCGGGGCTCCGGGCTTTCCCTGACCAACAGAGCTTCGACGTTTACCACCCACTGCACCTGGGCGCCCACTGAAAAAAATAAACGAAAAATCACAAACGTCGGACGATTGCTCCCACACCGAAAGTGCCAGCCAGTCAAGCTCTTGCTGCTCCTCACCAGCCATTGGCAGCGCATCTACAGCACCACAGACATCGGGGCTCCGGGCTTTCCCTGACCAACAGGGCTTCAACGTTTACCACTCGCTGAACCTGGGCACCCACTGAAAGTAAAACCCCGAAAAATCACGAACGTCGGACGATTGCTCCCACACTGAAAGTGCCAGCCAGTCAAGCTCTTGCTGCTCCTCATGGGCCATTGGCCGCGCATCTACAGCACCACAGACATCGGGGCTCCGGGCTTTCCCTGACCAACAGGGCTCAGAAGTTTACCACCAGCTGAACCTGGGCCCCCACTGAAAAAAAACCCTGAAAAATCAAAAACGACGGACAATTGCTCCAACACCGAAAGTGCCAGCCTGTCAAGCTCTAGCTGCTCCTCACCAGCCATTCCCAGCGCATCTACAGCACCACAGACATCGGGGCTCCGACCTTTCCCTGACCAACAGGGTTTCGACATTTACCACCAGCTGCACCTGGGCGCCCACTGAAAAAAATAAACGAAATATCACGAACATCAGACGATTGCTCCCACACCGAAAGTGCCAGCAACTCAAGCTCATGCTGCTTCTCACCAGCCATTCCCAGCGCATCTACAGCACCACAGACATCGGGGCTCCGGGCTTTCCCTGATGAACAGGGCTTCGACATTTACCACCAGCTGAACCTGGGCGCCCACTGAAAGTAAAACCCCGAAAAATCACGAACGTCGGACGATTGCTCCCACACCGAAAGTGCCAGCAACACAAGCTCTTGCTGCTCCTCACCGGCCATTGGCAGCGCATCTACAGCACCACAGACATCGGGGCTCTGGGCTTTCCCTGACGAACAGGGCTTCGACGTTTACCACCAGCTGAACCTGGGCGCCCAGTGAATAAAAATCGCCAAAAATCACAAACGTCCGACGATTGCTCCCACACCGAAAGTGCCAGCCTGTCAAGCTCTGGCTGCTCCTCACCAGCCATTAGAGGTGCATCTACAGCACCACAGACATCGGGGCTCCGGGCTTTCCCTGACCAACAGGGCTTCGACGTTTACCACCAGCTGCACTTCGGCTCCCACTGAAAAAAAACCCCGAAAAATCACGAACATCGGACGATTGCTCCCACACCAAAAGTGCCAGCCAGTCAAGCTCTTGCTGCTCCTCACCGGCCATTCCCAGCGCATCTACAGCACCACAGACATCGGGGCTCCGACCTTTCCCTGACCAACAGGGCTTCGACGTTTACCACCAGCTGCACCTGGGTGCCCACTGAAATAAAACCCCGAAAAATCACGAACGTCGGACGATTCCTCCGACACCGAAAGTGCCAGCCAGTCAAGCTCTTGCTGCTCCTCACCGGCCATTGGAGGCGCATCTACAGCACCACAGACATCGGGGCTCCGGGCTTTCCCTGACCAACAGGTCTTCAACGTTTACCACCCGCTGCACCTGGGCTCCCACTGAAAAGAATCCCGAAAAATCACAAACGTCGGACGATTGCTCCCACACCAAAAGTGCCAGCCAGTCAAGCTCTTCCTGCTCCTCACCGGGCATTGGCAGTGCATCTACAGCACCACAGATATCAGGGCTCCGGGCTTTCCCTGACCAACAGGGCTTCGACATTTACCACCAGCTGCACCTGGGCGCCCACTGAAATAAAACCCCCAAAAATCACAAACGTCGGACGATTGCTCCCACACCAAAAGTGCCAGCAACTCAAGCTCTTGCTGCTGCTCACCTCCCATTCCCAGCGCATCTTCAGCACCACAGACATCGGGGCTCCGGGCTTTCCCTGACCAACAGGGCTTCGACATTTACCACCAGCTGCACCTGGGCGCCCACTGAAATAAAACCCCGAAAAATAACAAACGTCGGACGATTGCTCCCACACCGAAAGTGCCAGCCAGTCAAGCTCTTGCTGCTCCTCACCGGCCATTGGCAGCGCATCTACAGCACCACAGACATCGGGGCTCTGGGCTTTCCCTGACCAACAGGGCTTCGACGTTTACCACCAGCTGAACCTGGGCGCCCAGTGAATAAAAATCCCCAAAAATCACAAACGTCGGACGATTGCTCCCACACCGAAAGTGCCAGCCTGTCAAGCTCTTGCTGCTCCTCACCGGCCATTCCCAGCGCATCTACAGCACCACAGACATCGTGGCTCCGGGCTTTCCCTGACCAACAGGCCTTCGACATTTACCACCAGCTGCACCTGGGCGCCCACTGAAAAAAAACCCCGAAAAATCACGAACGTCGGACGATTGCTCCCACACCAAAAGTGCCAGCCAGTCAAGCTCTTGCTGCTCCTCACCGGCCATTCCCAGCGCATCTACAGCACCACAGACATCGGGGCTCCGGGCTTTCCCTGACCAACAGGCCTTCGACGTTTACCACTCGCTGAACCTGGGCTCCCACTGAAAAGAACCCCGAAAAATCACGAACGTCGGATGATTGCTCCCACACCAAAAGTGCCAGCCTGTCAAGCTCTAGCTGCTGAACACCGGCCATTCCCAGCGCATCTACATCACCACAGACATCGGGGCTCCGGGCTTTCCCTGACCAACAGGTCTTAGAAGTTTACCACCAGCTGAACCTGGGCGCCCACTGAAATAAAACCCCGAAAAATCACGAACGTCCGACGATTGCGCCCACACCCAAAGTGTCAGCCAGTCAAGCTCTTGCTGCTGCTCACCGGACTTTGGCAGTGCATCTACAGCACCACAGACATCGGGGCTCCGGGCTTTCCCTGACCAACAGGGCTTCAACGTTTACCACCAGCTGCACCTGGGTGCCCACTGAAAAAAAAACCCCGAAAAATCACGAACGTCGGACGATTGCTCCCACACCAAAAGTGCCAGCCAGTCAAGCTCTTGCTGCTCCTCACCGGCCATTCCCAGCGCATCTACAGCACCACAGACATCGGGGCTCCGGGCTTTCCCTGACCAACAGGCCTTCGACGTTTACCACTCGCTGAACCTGGGCTCCCACTGAAAAGAACCCCGAAAAATCACGAACGTCGGATGATTGCTCCCACACCAAAAGTGCCAGCCTGTCAAGCTCTAGCTGCTGAACACCGGCCATTCCCAGCGCATCTACATCACCACAGACATCGGGGCTCCGGGCTTTCCCTGACCAACAGGTCTTAGAAGTTTACCACCAGCTGAACCTGGGCGCCCACTGAAATAAAACCCCGAAAAATCACGAACGTCCGACGATTGCGCCCACACCCAAAGTGTCAGCCAGTCAAGCTCTTGCTGCTGCTCACCGGACTTTGGCAGTGCATCTACAGCACCACAGACATCGGGGCTCCGGGCTTTCCCTGACCAACAGGGCTTCAACGTTTACCACCAGCTGCACCTGGGTGCCCACTGAAAAAAAAACCCCGAAAAATCACGAACGTCGGACGATTGCTCCCACACCAAAAGTGCCAGCCAGTCAAGCTCTTGCTGCTCCTCACCGGAATTTGGCAGCCCATCTACAGCACCACAGACATCGGGGCTCCGGGCTTTCCCTGACCAACAGGGCTTCGACGTTTACCACCCGCTGCACATGGGCGCCCACTAAAAAAAATAAACGAAATATCACGAACATCAGAGTATTCCTGCCACACCTTAAATGCCAGCCAGTCAAGCTCATGCTGCTTCTCACCAGCCATTCCCAGCGCATCTACAGCACCACAGACATCGGGGCTCCGGGCTTTCCCTGACCAACAGGGCTTCGAAGTTTACCACCAGCTGCACCTGGGCGCCAACTGAAATAAAACCCCGAAAAATCACGAACGTCGGACAATTGCTCCCACACCGAAAGTGCCAGACAGTCAACCTCTAGCTGCTCCTCACCGGGCATTCCCAGCGCATCTACAGCACCACAGACATCGGGGCTCCGGGCTTTCCCTGACCAACAGGGCTTCGACATTTACCACCAGCTGCACCTGTTTATCCACTGAAAAAAAAACCCTAAAAAATCAAAAACGTCGGACAATTGCTCCCACACCAAAAGTGCCAGCCAGTCAAGCTCTTGCTGCTCCTCACCTCCCATTCCCAGCGCATCTACAGCACCACAGACATCGGGGCTCTGCGCTTTCCCTGACCAACAGGGCTTCGACGTTTACCACCAGCTGAACCTGGGCGCCCGCTGAAAAAAATAAAAGAAAAATCACAAACGTCGGACGATTGCTCCCACAGCAAAAGTGCCAGCCAGTCAAGCTCTTGCTGCTCCTCCCCGGCCATTGGCAGCGCATCTACAGCACCACAGACATCGGGGCTCCGAGCTTTCCCTGACCAACAGGGCTTCGACGTTTACCACCAGCTGCACCTGGGCGCCCACTGAAATAAAACCCCGAAAAATCACAAACGTCGGACGATTCCTCCCCCACAGAAAGTGCCAGCAACTCAAGCTCTTGCTGTTCCTCACCGGACTTTGGCAGTGCATCTACAGCACCACAGACATCGTGGCTCCGGGCTTTCCCTGACCAACAGGCCTTTGATATTTACCACCAGCTGCACCTGGTTGCCCAGTGAAAATAAACCCTGAAAAATGACGAACGTCGGACGATTGCTCCCACACCAAAAGTGCCAGCCAGTCAAGCTCATGCTGCTCCTCACCGGACAGTGGCAGTGCATCTACAACACCACAGACATCGGGGCTCCGGGCATTCCCTGACGAACAGGGCTTCGACGTTTACCACTCGCTGCACCTGGGCTCCCACTGAAAAGAACACCGAAAAATCACGAACGTCGGACGATTGCTCTCACACCAAAAGTGCCAGACAGTCAAGCTCTTGCTGCTGCTCACCGGCCATTGCCAGCCCATCTACAGCACGACAGACATCGGGGCTCCGGGCTTTCCCTGACGAACAGGGCTTCGACGTTTACCACCAGCTGCACCTGGGCGCCCACTGGAAAAAATAAACGAAATATCACGAACATCAGACGAGTGCTCCCACACCGAAAGTGCCAGCCAGTCAAGCTCATGCTGCTTCTCACCAGCAATTCCCAGCGCATCTACAGCACCACAGACATCGGGGCTCCGGGCTTTCCCTGACCAACAGGGCTTCGACGTTTACCACCCGCTGCAGCTGGGCGCCCACTGAAATAAAACCCCGAAAAATCATGAACGTCGGACGATTGCTCCCACAACAAAAGTGCCAGCCAGTCAAGCTCTTGCTGCTCCTCACCAGCCATTGGAGGCGCATCTACAGCACCACAGACATCGGGGCTCCGGGCATTCCCTGACCAACAGGGCTTCGACATTTACCACCAGCTGCACCTGGGCGCCCACTGAAATAAAACCCCGAAAAATCACGAACGTCGGACGATTCCTCGCACACCGAAAGTGCCAGCCAGTCAAGCTCTTGCTGCGACTCACCTCCCATTCCCAGCGCATCTACAGCACCACAGACATCGGGGCTCCGGGCTTTCCCTGACCAACAGGGCTTCGACGTTTACCACCAGCTGAACCTGGGCGCCCAGTGAATAAAAATCCCCAAAAATCACAAACGTCCGACGATTGCTCCCACACCGAAAGTGCCAGCCAGTCAAGCTCTTGCTGCTCCTTACCGGCCATTGGAGGCACATCTACAGCACCACAGACATCGGGGCTCCGGGCTTTCCCTGACCAACAGGGCTTCGACATTTACCACCAGCTGCACCTGGGCTCCCACTGAAAAAAAACCCGAAAAATCATGAACATCGGACGATTGCTCCCACACCGAAAGTGCCAGCAACTCAAGCTCTTGCTGCTACTCACCAGACTTTGGCAGCGCATCTACAGCACAACAGACATTGGGGTTCTGCGCTTTCCCTGACGAACAGGGCTTCGACGTTTACCACCAGCTGCACCTGGGTGCCCCCTGAAAAAAAAACCCCAAAAATCACAAACGTCGGACGATTCCTGCCACACCTTAAATGCCAGCCTGTCAAGCTCTTGCTGCTCCTCACCGGCCATTGGCAGCGCATCTACAGCACCACAGACATCGGGGCTCTGGGCTTTCCCTGACCAACAGGGCTTCGACGTTTAACACCAGCTGCACCTGGGCTCCCACTGAAAAAAAACCCCGAAAAATCACGAACATCGGACGATTGCTCCCACACCCAAAGTGCCAGCCAGTCAAGCTCTTGCTGCTCCTCACCAGCCATTGGCAGCGCATCTACAGCACCACAGACATCGGGGCTCTGCGCTTTCCCTGACCAACAGGGCTTCGACGTTTACCACCAGCTGAACCTGGGCGCCCAGTGAATAAAAATCCCCAAAAATCACAATCGTCCGACGATTGCTCCCACACCGAAAGTGCCAGCCAGTCAAGCTCTTGCTGCTCCTTACCGGCCATTGGAGGCACATCTACAGCACCACAGACATCGGGGCTCCGGGCTTTCCCTGACCAACAGGGCTTCGACGTTTACCACCAGCTGCACCTGGGCTCCCACTGAAAAAAAACCCCGAAAAATCACGAACATCGGACGATTGCTCCCACACCCAAAGTGCCAGCCAGTCAAGCTCTTGCTGCTCCTCACCGGCCATTCCCAGCGCATCTACAGCACCACAGACATCGGGGCTCTGGGCTTTCCCTGACGAACAGGGCTTCGACGTTTACCACCAGCTGCACCTGGGCACCCACTGAAAAAAAACCCCGAAAAATCACAAATGTCGGACGATTCCTGCCACACCTTAAATGCCAGCCAGTCAAGCTCTTGCTGCTCCTCACCGGACTTTGGCAGTGCATCTACAGCACCACAGACATCAGGGCTCTGGACTTTCCCTGACGAACACGGCTTCGACGTTTACCACCAGCTGAACCTGGGCTCCCACTGAAAAGAACCCCCGAAAAATCACGAACGTCGGACGATTACTCCCACACCGAAAGTGCCAGCCAGTCAAGCTCTTGCTGCTCCTCCCCGGCCATTGGCAGCGCATCTACAGCACCACAGACATCGGGGCTCCGGGCTTTCCCTGACCAACAGGGCTTCGACATTTACCACTCGCTGAACCTGGGTGCCCACTGAAATAAAACCCCGAAGAATAACAAACGTTGGACGATTCCTCCCACACCGAAAGTGCCAGCAACTCAAGCTCTTGCTGCTACTCACCGGACTTTGGCAGTGCATCTACAGCACCACAGACATCGGGGTTCTGCGCTTTCTTTGACCAACAGGGCTTCGATGTTTACCACAAGCTGAACCTGGTTGCCCACTGAGAAAAATAAAAGAAAAATCACGAACATTGGACGATTGCTCCCACACCGAAAGTGCCAGCAACTCAAGCTCTTGCTGCTCCTCACCGGCCATTGCCAGCGCATCTACAGCACCACAGACATCGGGGCTCCGGGCTTTCCCTGACCAACAGGGCTTCGACGTTTACCACCCACTGCACCTGGGCGCCCACTGAAAAAAATAAACGAAAAATCACAAACGTCGGACGATTGCTCCCACACCGAAAGTGCCAGCCAGTCAAGCTCTTGCTGCTCCTCACCAGCCATTGGCAGCGCATCTACAGCACCACAGACATCGGGGCTCCGGGCTTTCCCTGACCAACAGGGCTTCAACGTTTACCACTCGCTGAACCTGGGCACCCACTGAAAGTAAAACCCCGAAAAATCAAGAACGTCGGACGATTGCTCCCACACTGAAAGTGCCAGCCAGTCAAGCTCTTGCTGCTCCTCATGGGCCATTGGCCGCGCATCTACAGCACCACAGACATCGGGGCTCCGGGCTTTCCCTGACCAACAGGGCTCAGAAGTTTACCACCAGCTGAACCTGGGCCCCCACTGAAAAAAATAAACGAAATATCACGAACATCAGACGATTGCTCCCACACCGAAAGTGCCAGCAACTCAAGCTCATGCTGCTTCTCACCAGCCATTCCCAGCGCATCTACAGCACCACAGACATCGGGGCTCCGGGCTTTCCCTGATGAACAGGGCTTCGACATTTACCACCAGCTGAACCTGGGCGCCCACTGAAAGTAAAACCCCGAAAAATCACGAACGTCGGACGATTGCTCCCACACCGAAAGTGCCAGCAACACAAGCTCTTGCTGCTCCTCACCGGCCATTGGCAGCGCATCTACAGCACCACAGACATCGGGGCTCTGGGCTTTCCCTGACGAACAGGGCTTCGACGTTTACCACCAGCTGAACCTGGGCGCCCAGTGAATAAAAATCGCCAAAAATCACAAACGTCCGACGATTGCTCCCACACCGAAAGTGCCAGCCTGTCAAGCTCTGGCTGCTCCTCACCAGCCATTAGAGGTGCATCTACAGCACCACAGACATCGGGGCTCCGGGCTTTCCCTGACCAACAGGGCTTCGACGTTTACCACCAGCTGCACTTCGGCTCCCACTGAAAAAAAACCCCGAAAAATCACGAACATCGGACGATTGCTCCCACACCAAAAGTGCCAGCCAGTCAAGCTCTTGCTGCTCCTCACCGGCCATTCCCAGCGCATCTACAGCACCACAGACATCGGGGCTCCGACCTTTCCCTGACCAACAGGGCTTCGACGTTTACCACCAGCTGCACCTGGGTGCCCACTGAAATAAAACCCCGAAAAATCACGAACGTAGGACGATTGCTCCCACAGCGAAAGTGCCAGCCAGTCAAGCTCTTGCTGCTCCTCACCGGCCATTGGAGGCGCATCTACAGCACCACAGACATCGGGGCTCCGGGCTTTCCCTGACCAACAGGTCTTCAACGTTTACCACCCGCTGCACCTGGGCTCCCACTGAAAAGAACCCCGAAAAATCACAAACGTCGGACGATTGCTCCCACACCAAAAGTTCCAGCCAGTCAAGCTCTTCCTGCTCCTCACCGGGCATTGGCAGTGCATCTACAGCACCACAGATATCAGGGCTCCGGGCTTTCCCTGACCAACAGGGCTTCGACATTTACCACCAGCTGCACCTGGGCGCCCACTGAAATAAAACCCCCAAAAATCACAAACGTCGGACGATTGCTCCCACACCAAAAGTGCCAGCAACTCAAGCTCTTGCTGCTGCTCACCTCCCATTCCCAGCGCATCTTCAGCACCACAGACATCGGGGCTCCGGGCTTTCCCTGACCAACAGGGCTTCGACATTTACCACCAGCTGCACCTGGGCGCCCACTGAAATAAAACCCCGAAAAATAACAAACGTCGGACGATTGCTCCCACACCGAAAGTGCCAGCCAGTCAAGCTCTTGCTGCTCCTCACCGGCCATTGGCAGCGCATCTACAGCACCACAGACATCGGGGCTCTGGGCTTTCCCTGACCAACAGGGCTTCGACGTTTACCACCAGCTGAACCTGGGCGCCCAGTGAATAAAAATCCCCAAAAATCACAAACGTCGGACGATTGCTCCCACACCGAAAGTGCCAGCCTGTCAAGCTCTTGCTGCTCCTCACCGGCCATTCCCAGCGCATCTACAGCACCACAGACATCGGGGCTCCGGGCTTTCCCTGACCAACAGGCCTTCGACATTTACCACCAGCTGCACCTGGGCGCCCACTGAAAAAAAACCCCGAAAAATCACGAACGTCGGACGATTGCTCCCACACCAAAAGTGCCAGCCAGTCAAGCTCTTGCTGCTCCTCACCGGCCATTCCCAGCGCATCTACAGCACCACAGACATCGGGGCTCCGGGCTTTCCCTGACCAACAGGCCTTCGACGTTTACCACTCGCTGAACCTGGGCTCCCACTGAAAAGAACCCCGAAAAATCACGAACGTCGGATGATTGCTCCCACACCAAAAGTGCCAGCCTGTCAAGCTCTAGCTGCTGAACACCGGCCATTCCCAGCGCATCTACATCACCACAGACATCGGGGCTCCGGGCTTTCCCTGACCAACAGGTCTTAGAAGTTTACCACCAGCTGAACCTGGGCGCCCACTGAAATAAAACCCCGAAAAATCACGAACGTCCGACGATTGCGCCCACACCCAAAGTGTCAGCCAGTCAAGCTCTTGCTGCTGCTCACCGGACTTTGGCAGTGCATCTACAGCACCACAGACATCGGGGCTCCGGGCTTTCCCTGACCAACAGGGCTTCAACGTTTACCACCAGCTGCACCTGGGTGCCCACTGAAAAAAAAACCCCGAAAAATCACGAACGTCGGACGATTGCTCCCACACCAAAAGTGCCAGCCAGTCAAGCTCTTGCTGCTCCTCACCGGAATTTGGCAGCCCATCTACAGCACCACAGACATCGGGGCTCCGGGCTTTCCCTGACCAACAGGGCTTCGACGTTTACCACCCGCTGCACATGGGCGCCCACTAAAAAAAATAAACGAAATATCACGAACATCAGAGTATTCCTGCCACACCTTAAATGCCAGCCAGTCAAGCTCATGCTGCTTCTCACCAGCCATTCCCAGCGCATCTACAGCACCACAGACATCGGGGCTCCGGGCTTTCCCTGACCAACAGGGCTTCGAAGTTTACCACCAGCTGCACCTGGGCGCCAACTGAAATAAAACCCCGAAAAATCACGAACGTCGGACAATTGCTCCCACACCGAAAGTGCCAGACAGTCAACCTCTAGCTGCTCCTCACCGGGCATTCCCAGCGCATCTACAGCACCACAGACATCGGGGCTCCGGGCTTTCCCTGACCAACAGGGCTTCGACATTTACCACCAGCTGCACCTGTTTATCCACTGAAAAAAAAACCCTAAAAAATCAAAAACGTCGGACAATTGCTCCCACACCAAAAGTGCCAGCCAGTCAAGCTCTTGCTGCTCCTCACCGGCCATTCCCAGCGCATCTACAGCACCACAGACATCAGGGCTCTGGACTTTCCCTGACGAACAGGGCTTCGACGTTTACCACCCGCTGCACCTGGGCTCCCACTGAAAAGAACCCCCGAAAAATCACGAACATCGGACGATTGCTCCCACACCAAAAGTGCCAGCCAGTCAAGCTCTTGCTGCTCCTCCCCGGCCATTGGCAGCGCATCTACAGCACCACAGATATCGGGGCTCCGAGCTTTCCCTGACCAAGAGGGCTTCGACGTTTACCACCAGCTGAACCTGGGCGCCCAGTGAATAAAAATCCCCAAAAATCACAATCGTCCGACGATTGCTCCCACACCGAAAGTGCCAGCCAGTCAAGCTCTTGCTGCTCCTTACCGGCCATTGGAGGCACATCTACAGCACCACAGACATCGGGGCTCCGGGCTTTCCCTGACCAACAGGGCTTCGACGTTTACCACCAGCTGCACCTGGGCTCCCACTGAAAAAAAACCCCGAAAAATCACGAACATCGGACGATTGCTCCCACACCCAAAGTGCCAGCCAGTCAAGCTCTTGCTGCTCCTCACCGGCCATTCCCAGCGCATCTACAGCACCACAGACATCGGGGCTCTGGGCTTTCCCTGACGAACAGGGCTTCGACGTTTACCACCAGCTGCACCTGGGCACCCACTGAAAAAAAACCCCGAAAAATCACAAATGTCGGACGATTCCTGCCACACCTTAAATGCCAGCCAGTCAAGCTCTTGCTGCTCCTCACCGGACTTTGGCAGTGCATCTACAGCACCACAGACATCAGGGCTCTGGACTTTCCCTGACGAACACGGCTTCGACGTTTACCACCAGCTGAACCTGGGCTCCCACTGAAAAGAACCCCCGAAAAATCACGAACGTCGGACGATTACTCCCACACCGAAAGTGCCAGCCAGTCAAGCTCTTGCTGCTCCTCCCCGGCCATTGGCAGCGCATCTACAGCACCACAGACATCGGGGCTCCGGGCTTTCCCTGACCAACAGGGCTTCGACATTTACCACCAGCTGCACCTGGGCTCCCACTGAAATAAAACCCCGAAAAATCACGAACGTCGGACGATTGCTCCAACAGCAAAAGTGCCAGCCAGTCAAGCTCTTGCTGCTCCTCCCCGGCCACTGGCAGCGCATCTACAGCACCACAGACATCGGGGCTCCGGGCTTTCCCTGACCAACAGGGCTTCGACGTTTACCACCAGCTGCACCTGGGCGCCCACTGAAATAAAACCCCGAAAAATCACAAACGTCGGACGATTCCTCCCCCACAGAAAGTGCCAGCAACTCAAGCTCTTGCTGTTCCTCACCGGACTTTGGCAGTGCATCTACAGCACCACAGACATCGTGGCTCCGGGCTTTCCCTGACCAACAGGCCTTTGATATTTACCACCAGCTGCACCTGGTTGCCCAGTGAAAATAAACCCTGAAAAATAACGAACGTCGGACGATTGCTCCCACACCAAAAGTGCCAGCCAGTCAAGCTCATGCTGCTCCTCACCGGACAGTGGCAGTGCATCTACAGCACCACAGACATCGGGGCTCCGGGCTTTCCCTGACCAACAGGGCTTCGACGTTTACCACTCGCTGCACCTGGGCTCCCACTGAAAAGAACACCGAAAAATCACGAACGTCGGACGATTGCTCTCACACCAAAAGTGCCAGACAGTCAAGCTCTAGCTGCTGCTCACCGGCCATTGCCAGCCCATCTACAGCACGACAGACATCGGGGCTCCGGGCTTTCCCTGACCAACAGGGCTTCGAAGTTTACCACCAGCTGCACCTGGGCGCCCACTGAAAAAAAATCCCGAAAAATCACGAACGTCGGACGATTCCTCCCACACCGAAAGTGCCAGCAACTCAAGCTCTTGCTGCTACTCACCGGACTTTGGCAGTGCATCTACAGCACCACAGACATCGGGGTTCTGCGCTTTCTTTGACCAACAGGGCTTCGACGTTTACCACCAGCTGAACCTGGGCACCCGCTGAGAAAAATAAAAGAAAAATCACGAACATCGGACGATTGTTCCCATAGCAAAAGTGCCAGCCAGTCAAGCTCTTGCTGCTCCTCACCGGCCATTCCCAGCCCATCTACAGCACCACAGACATCGGGGCTCCGGGCTTTCCCTGACCAACAGGGCTTCGACGTTTACCACCAGCTGAACCTGGGTGCCCAGTGAATAAAAATCCCCAAAAATCACAAACGTCCGACGATTGCTCCCACACTGAAAGTGCCAGCAACTCAAGCTCTTGCTGCTCCTCACCGCCCATTCCCAGCGCATCTACAGCACCACAGACATCGGGGATCCGGGCTTTCCGTGACCAACAGGGCTTCGATGTTTACCACCAGCTGCACCTGTGCGCCCACTGAAAGTAAAACCCCGAAAAATCACGAACGTCGGACGATTGCTGCCACACCGAAAGTGCCAGCCAGTCAAGCTGTAGGTGCTCATCACCTTCCATTCCCAGCGCATCTACAGCACCACAGACATCGGGGCTCCGGGCTTTCCCTGACCAACAGGGCTTCGACATTTACCACCAGCTGCACCTGGGCGCCCACTGAAAGTAAAACCGCGAAGAATCACGAACGTCGGACGATTGCTCCCACACCGAAAGTGCCAGACAGTCAAGCTCTTGCTGCTCCTCACCGGCCATTGGCAGCGCATCTACAGCACCACAGACATCGGGGCTCCGGGCTTTCCGTGACGAACAGGGCTTCGACGTTTACCACCAGCTGCACCTGGGCTCCCACTGAAATAAAACCCCGAAAAATCACGAACGTCGGACGATTGCTCCCACACCAAAAGTGCCAGCAACTCAAGCTCTTGCTACCCCTCACCGGCCATTCCCAGCGCATCTACAGCACCACAGACATCGGGGCTCCGGGCTTTCCCTGACCAACAGGGCTTCGACGTTTACCACCAGTTGCACCTGGGCACCCACTGAAAAAAAAAAACCCCCAAAATCACAAACATCAGACGATTGCTCCCACACCGAAAGTGCCAGACAGTCAAGCTCTTTGTGCTCCTCACCGGTCATTGGCGGCGCATCTACAGCACCACAGACATCGGGGCTCCGGGCTTTCCCTGACCAACAGGGCTTCGACGTTTACCACCAGCTGCACCTGGGCGCCCACTGAAAAAACTAAACGAAAAATCACGAACATCGGACGATTGCTCCCACACCGAAAGTGCCAGCCAGTCAAGCTCTTGCTGCTCCTCACCGGCCATTCCCAGTGCATCTACAGCACCACAGACATCGGGGCTCCGGGCTTTCCCTGACCAACAGGGCTTCGACGTTTACCACCAGCTGAACCTGGGCGCCCAGTGAATAAAAATCCCCAAAAATCACAAACGTCCGACGATTGCTCCCACACCCAAAGTGCCAGACAGTCAAGCTCTTGCTGCTCCTCACCGGCCATTGGCAGCGCATCTACAGCACCACAGACATCGGGGCTCCGGGCTTTCCCTGACCAACAGGGCTTCGACGTTTACCACCAGCTCAACCTGGGCGCCCATTGAAAGTAAAACCCCGAAAAATCACGACAGTCGGACGATTGCTCCCACACCGAAAGTGCCAGCAACTCAAGCTCCTGCTGCTACTCACCGGACTTTGGCAGTGCATCTACAGCACCACAGACATCGGGGTTCTGCGCTTTCCCTGAACAACAGGGCTTCGACATTTACCATCAGCTGCACCTGGGCGCCCACTGAAAAAAAACCCCGAAAAATCACAAATGTCAGACGATTCCTGCCACACCGAAAGTGCCAGCAACTCAAGCTCTTGCTGCTACTCACCTCCCATTCCCAGCGCATGTACAGCACCACAGACATCGGGGCTCTGGGCTTTCCCAGACAAACAGGGCTTCGACATTTACCACCAGCTGCACCTGGGCTCCCACTGAAAAGAACCCCGAAATATCACAAACGTCGGACGATTGCTCCCACACGAAAAGTGCCAGCCAGTCAAGCTCTTGCTGCTCCTCACCGGCCATTGGCAGTGCATCTACAGCACCACAGACATCGGGCCTCCGGGCTTTCCCTGACCAACAGGGCTTAGAAGTTTACCACCAGCTGAACCTGGGCGCCCAGTGAATAAAAATCCCCAAAAATCACAAACGTCCGACGATTGCTCCCACACCAAAAGTGCCAGCAACACAAGCTCTTGCTGCTCCTCACCGGCCATTGGCAGCGCATCTACAGCACCACAGACATCGGGGCTCCGGGCTTTCGCTGACAAACAGGGGTTCGACGTTTACCACCAGCTGCACCTGGGCTCCCACTGAAAAAAAACCCCGAATAATCACAAACGTCGGACGATTGCTCCCACACCCAAAGTGCCAGCCAGTCAAGCTCTTGCTGCTCCTCACCGGCCATTCCCAGCGCATCTACAGCACCACAGACATCGGGGCTCTACGCTTTCCCTGACCAACAGGGCTTCGACGTTTACCACCCGCTGCACCTGGGCGCCCACTGAAATAAAACCCCGAAAAATCACAAACGTCGGACAATTGCTCCCACACCGAAAGTGCCAGCAACTCAAGCTCTTGCTGCTACTCACCGGACTTTGGCAGTGCATCTACAGCACCACAGACATCGGGGTTCTCCGCTTTCCCTGAACAACAGGGCTTCGACGTTTACCACCAGCTGCACCTGGGCGCCCACTGAAAAAAATAAATGAAAAATCACGAACGTCGGACGATTGCTCCCACACCAAAAGTGCCAGCCAGTCAAGCTCTTGCTGCTCCTCACCGGCCATTCCCAGCGCATCTACAGCACCACAGACATCGGGGCTCCGGGCATTCCCTGACGAACAGGGCTTCGAAGTTTACCACCAGCTGAACCTGGGCGCCCACTGGAAAAAAAACCCAAAAAATCACGAACGTCGGACGATTGTTCCCACATTGAAAGTGCCAGCCAGTCAAGCTCTTGCTGCTCCTCACCGGCCATTCCCAGCACATCTACAGCACCACAGACATCGGGGCTCCGGGCTTTCCCTGACCAACAGGGCTTAGAAGTTTACCACCAGCTGAACCTGGGCGCCCACTGAAATAAAACCCCGAAAAATCACGAATATCGGACGATTGCTCCCACACCCAAAGTGCCAGCCAGTCAAGCTCTTGCTGCTCCTCACCGCCCATTCCCAGCGCATCTACAGCACCACAGACATCGGGGCTCCGGGCTTTCCCTGACCAACAGGGCTTCGACGTTTACCACCAGCTGCACCTGGGCGCCCACTGAAAAAAACCCCGAAAAATCACAAACGTCGGACTACTGATCCCACACTGAAAGTGCCAGCCAGTCAAGCTCTTGCTGCTCATCACCGGCCATTCCCAGCGCATCTACAGCACCACAGACATCGGGGCTCCGGGCTTTCCCTGACCAACAGGGCTTCGACGTTTACCACCCGCTGCACCTAGTTGGCCACTGAAAAAAAACCCTGAAAAATCAAAAACGTCGGACGATTGATCCCACACTGAAAGTGCCAGCCAGTCAAGCTCTTGCTGCTCCTCACCGGCCATTGGAGGCGCATCTACAGCACCACAGACATCGGGGCTCCGGGCTTTCCCTGACCAACAGGGCTTCGACGTTTACCACCAGCTGAACCTGGGCGCCCACTGAAAGTAAAACCCCAAAGAATCACGAACGTCGGACGATTGCTCCCACACCCAAAGTGCCAGCAACACAAGCTCTTGCTGCTCCTCACCGGCCATTCCCAGCGCATCTACAGCACCACAGACATCGGGGCTCCGGGCTTTCCCTGACCAACAGGGCTTCGACATTTACCACCAGCTGCACCTGGGCGCCCACTGAAATAAAACCCCGAAAAATCACGAACGTCGGACGATTGCTCCCACAACGAAAGTGCCAGCCTGTCAAGGTCTTGCTGCTCCTCACCGCCCATTGGCAGCGCATCTACAGCACCACAGACATCGGGGCTCCGGGCTTTCCCTGACCAACAGGGCTTCGACATTTACCACCAGCTGCACCTGGTCGCCCACTGAAAGTAAAACCCCGAAGAATCACGAACGTCGGACGATTGCTCGCACACCGAAAGTGCCAGCCAGTCAAGCTCTTGCTGCTTCTTACCGGCCATTGGCAGCCCATCTACAGCACCACAGACATCGGGGCTCCGGGCTTTCCCTGATGAACAGGGCTTCGACATTTACCATCAGCTGCACCTGGGCGCCCACTGAAAGTAAAACCCCGAAAAATCACGAACGTCGGACGATTCCTCCCACACCGAAAGTGCCAGCAACTCAAGCTCTTGCTGGTACTCACCGGCCATTGGCAGTGCATCTACAGCACCACAGACATCGGGGCTCCGGGCTTTCCCTGAACAACAGGGCTTCAACGTTTACCACCAGCTGCACCTGGGCGCCCACTGAAAAAAATAAACGAAAAATCACGAACATCGCACGATTGCTCCCACACCGAAAGTGCCAGCAAATCAAGCTCTTGCTGCTCCTCACCGGCCATTCCCAGCGCATCTACAGCACCACAGACATCGCGGCTCCGGGCTTTCCCTGACCAACAGGGCTTCGACATTTACCACCAGCTGCACCTGGTTACACACTGAAAAAAAACCCTGAAAAATCACAAACGTCGGACGATTGCTCCCACACCGAAAGTGCCAGCAACTCAAGCTCTTGCTGCTCCTCACCGGCCATTGGCAGCGCAACTACAGCACCACAGACATCGGGGCTCCGGGCTTTCCCTGACCAACAGGGCTTCGACATTTACCACCAGCTGCACCTGGTCACCCACTGAAATAAAACCCCCAAAAATCACGAACGTCGGACGATTGCTCCCACACCCAAAGTGCCAGCCAGTCAAGCTCTTGCTGCTCCTCACCGGCCATTCCCAGCGCATCTACAGCACCACAGACATCGGGGCTCCGGGCTTTCCCTGACCAACAGGGCTTCGACGTTTACCACCCGCTGCACCTGGGCGCCCACTGAAATAAAACCCCGAAAAATCACGAACGTCGGACGATTGCTCCCACACCGAAAGTGCCAGCCAGTCAAGCTCTTGCTGCTCCTCACCGCCCATTGGCAGCGCATCTACAGCACCACAGACATCGGGGCTCCGGGCTTTACCTGACCAACAGGGCTTCGACATTTACCACCAGCTGCACCTGGGCGCCCACTGAAAGTAAAACCCCGAAGAATCACGAACGTCGGACGATTGCTCGCACACCGAAAGTGCCAGCCAGTCAAGCTCTTGCTGCTCCTTACCGGCCATTGCCAGCCCATCTACAGCACCACAGACATCGGGGCTCCGGGCTTTCCCTGATGAACAGGGCTTCGACATTTACCACCAGCTGCACCTGGTCACCCATTGAAATAAAACCCCCAAAAATCACGAACGTCGGACGATTGCTCCCACACCCAAAGTGCCAGCCAGTCAAGCTCTTGCTGCTCCTCACCGGACTTTGGCAGTGCATCTACAGCACCACAGACATCGGGGCTCCGGGCTTTCCCTGACCAACAGGGCTTCGACGTTTACCACCAGCTGCACCTGGGCTCCCACTGAAAAAAAACCCCGAATAATCACAAACATCGGACTATTGCTCCCACACCAAAAGTGCCAGCCAGTCAAGCTCTTGCTGCTCCTCACCGGCCATTCCCAGCGCATCTACAGCACCACAGACATCGGGGCTCCGGGCTTTCCCTGACCAACAGGGCTTCGACGTTTACCACCCGCTGCACCTGGGCGCCCACGGAAAAAAAACCCCGAAAAATCACGAACGTCGGACGATTCCTCCCACACCGAAAGTGCCAGCAACTCAAGCTCTTGCTGCTACTCACCGGACTTTGGCAGTGCATCTACAGCACCACAGACATCGGGGTTCTGCGCTTTCCCTGACCAACAGGGCTTCAACGTTTACCACCCGCTGCACCTGGGCGCCCACTGAAATAAAACCCCGAAAAATCACGAACGTCCGACGATTGCTCCCACACCCAAAGTGCCAGCCAGTCAAGCTCTTGCTGCTCCTCACCGGCCATTGGCAGCGCATCTACAGCACCACAGACATCGGGGCTCCGGGCTTTCCCTGACCAACAGGGCTTCGACATTTACCACCAGCTGCACCTGGGCGCCCACTGAAATAAAACCCCGAAAAATCACGAACGTCGGACGATTGCTCCCACACCAAAAGTGCCAGCAACTCAAGCTCTTGCTGCTACTCACCGGACTTTGGCAGTGCATCTACAGCACCACAGACATCGGGGCTCCGGACTTTCCCTGATCAACTGGGCTTCGACGTTTACCACCAGCTGCACCTGGGCGCCCACTGAAATAAAACCCCGAAAAATCACGAACGTCGGACGATTGCTCCCACACCGAAAGTGCCAGCAACTCAAGCTCTTGCTGCTACTCACCGGACTTTGGGAGTGCATCTACAGCACCACAGACATCGGGGTTCTACGCTTTCCCTGACCAAGAGGGCTTCGACATTTACCATCAGCTGCACCTGGGCGCCCACTGAAAAAAATAAACGAAAAATCATGAACATCGGACGATTGCTCCCACACCGAAAGTGCCAGCCAGTCAAGCTCTTGCTGCTCCTCACCGGCCATTCCCAGCGCATCTACAGCACCACAGACATCGGGGCTCCGGGCTTTCCCTGACCAACAGGGCTTCGACGTTTACCACCAGCTGAACCTGGGCGCCCACTGAAATAAAACCCCCAAAAATCACGAACGTCGGACGATTGTTCCCACATTGGAAGTGCCAGCCAGTCAAGCTCTTGCTGCTCCTCACCGGCCATTCGCAGCGCATCTACAGCACCACAGACATCGGGGCTCTGCGCTTTCCCTGACCAACAGGGCTTCGACGTTTACCACCAGATGAACCTGGGCGCCCACTGAAAAAAATAAACGAAAAATCACGAACATCGGACGATTGCTCCCACACCGAAAGTGCCAGACAGTCAAGCTCTTGCTACTCCTCACCGCCCATTGGCAGGGCATCTACAGCACCACAGACATCGGGGCTCCGAGCTTTCCCTGACCAACAGGGCTTCAACGTTTACCACCAGCGGCACCTGGGCGCCCACTGAAATAAAACCCCGAAAAATCACGAACGTCGGACGATTGCTCCCACACCGAAAGTGCCAGCAACTCAAGCTCTTGCTGCTCCTCACCGGCCATTGGCAGCACATCTACAGCACCACAGACATCGGGGCTCCGGGCTTTCCCTGACCAACAGGCCTTCGACGTTTACCACCAGCTGAACCTGGGCGCCCACTGAAAAAAAACCCTGAAAAATGACGAACGTCGGACGATTGCTCCCACACCAAAAGTGCCAGACAGTCAAGCTCTAGCTGCTGAACACCGGCCATTCCCAGCGCATCTACAGCACCACAGACATCGGGGCTCCGGGCTTTCCCTGACCAACAGGGCTTCGACATTTACCACCAGCTGCACCTGGGCGCCCACTGAAATAAAACCCCGAAAAATCACGAACGTCGGACGATTCCTCCCACACCAAAAGTGCCAGCCAGTCAAGCTCTTGCTGCTCCTCACCGGACTTTGGCAGTGCATCTACAGCACCACAGACATCGGGGCTCCGGGCTTTCCCTGACCAACAGGGCTTCGACGTTTACCACCAGCTGCACCTGGGCGCCCACTGAAAAAAAACCCCGAATAATCACAAACATCGGACGATTGCTCCCACACCAAAAGTGCCAGCCAGTCAACCTCTTGCTGCTCCTCACCGGCCATTGGCAGCGCATCTACAGCACCACAGACATCGGGGCTCCGGGCGTTCCCTGACCAACAGGGCTTCGACGTTTACCACCAGCTGCACCTGGGTGCCCACTGAAAAAAACCCCGAAAAATCACGAACGTCGGACGATTGCTCCCACACCAGAAGTGCCAGCCAGTCAAGCTCTTGCTGCTCCTCACCGGCCATTGGCAGCGCATCTACAGCACCACAGACATCGCGGCTCTGGGCTTTCCCTGACCAACAGGCCTTCGACATTTACCACCAGCTGCACCTAGTTGCCCACTGAAAAAAAACCCTGAAAAATGACTAACGTCGGACTATTGCTCCCACACCAAAAGTGCCAGCCTGTCAAGCTCTTGCTGCTCCTCACCGGACAGTGGCAGTGCATCTACAGCACCACAGACATCGGGGCTCCGGGCTTTCCCTGACCAACAGGGCTTAGAAGTTTACCACCAGCTGAACCTGGGCTCCCACTGAAATAAAACCCCGAAAAATCACGAACATCGGACGATTGCTCCCACACCCAAAGTGCCAGCCAGTCAAGCTCTTGCTGCTCCTCACCGCCCATTCCCAGCGCATCTACAGCACCACAGACATCGGGGCTCCGGGCTTTCCCTGACCAACAGGGCTTCGACGTTTACCACCAGCTGCACCTGGGCGCCCACTGAAAAAAACCCCGAAAAATCACAAACGTCGGACTACTGATCCCACACTGAAAGTGCCAGCCAGTCAAGCTCTTGCTGCTCCTCACCGGCCATTCCCAGCGCATCTACAGCACCACAGACATCGGGGCTCCGGGCTTTCCCTGACCAACAGGGCTTCGACGTTTACCACCGGCTGCACCTAGTTGGCCACTGAAAAAAAACCCTGAAAAATCAAAAACGTCGGACGATTGATCCCACACTGAAAGTGCCAGCCAGTCAAGCTCTTGCTGCTCCTCACCGGCCATTGGAGGCGCATCTACAGCACCACAGACATCGGGGCTCCGGGCTTTCCCTGACCAACAGGGCTTCGACGTTTACCACCAGCTGAACCTGGGCGCCCACTGAAAGTAAAACCCCGAAAAATCACGAACGTCGGACGATTGCTCCCACACCGAAAGTGCCAGCAACTCAAGCTCCTGCTGCTCCTCACCGCCCATTCCCAGCGCATCTACAGCACCACAGACATCGGGGCTCCGGGCTTTCCCTGACCAACTGGGCTTCGACGTTTACCACCCGCTGCACCTGGGCGCCCACTGAAAAAAATAAACGAAAAATCACAAACGTCGGACGATTGCTCCCACACCGAAAGTGCCAGCCAGTCAAGCTCTTGCTGCTCCTCACCGGCCATTCCCAGCGCATCTACAGCACCACAGACATCGGGGCTCCGGGCTTTCCCTGACCAACAGGGCTTCGACATTTACCACCAGCTGCACCTGGGCGCCCACTGAAATAAAACCCCGAAAAATCACGAACGTCGGACGATTGCTCCCACAACGAAAGTGCCAGCCTGTCAAGGTCTTGCTGCTCCTCACCGCCCATTGGCAGCGCATCTACAGCACCACAGACATCGGGGCTCCGGGCTTTCCCTGACCAACAGGGCTTCGACATTTACCACCAGCTGCACCTGGTCGCCCACTGAAAGTAAAACCCCGAAGAATCACGAACGTCGGACGATTGCTCGCACACCGGAAGTGCCAGCCAGTCAAGCTCTTGCTGCTCCTTACCGGCCATTGCCAGCCCATCTACAGCACCACAGACATCGGGGCTCCGGGCTTTCCCTGATGAACAGGGCTTCGACATTTACCATCAGCTGCACCTGGGCGCCCACTGAAAGTAAAACCCCGAAAAATCACGAACGTCGGACGATTCCTCCCACACCGAAAGTGCCAGCAACTCAAGCTCTTGCTGGTACTCACCGGACTTTGGCAGTGCATCTACAGCACCACAGACATCGGGGCTCCGGGCTTTCCCTGAACAACAGGGCTTCAACGTTTACCACCAGCTGCACCTGGGCGCCCACTGAAAAAAATAAACGAAAAATCACGAACATCGCACGATTGCTCCCACACCGAAAGTGCCAGCAAATCAAGCTCTTGCTGCTCCTCACCGGCCATTCCCAGCGCATCTACAGCACCACAGACATTGCGGCTCCGGGCTTTCCCTGACCAACAGGGCTTCGACATTTACCACCAGCTGCACCTGGTTACACACTGAAAAAAAACCCTGAAAAATCACAAACGTCGGACGATTGCTCCCACACCGAAAGTGCCAGCAACTCAAGCTCTTGCTGCTCCTCACCGGCCATTGGCAGCGCAACTACAGCACCACAGACATCGGGGCTCCGGGATTTCCCTGACCAACAGGGCTTCGACATTTACCACCAGCTGCACCTGGTCACCCACTGAAATAAAACCCCCAAAAATCACGAACGTCGGACGATTGCTCCCACACCCAAAGTGCCAGCCAGTCAAGCTCTTGCTGCTCCTCACCGGCCATTCCCAGCGCATCTACAGCACCACAGACATCGGGGCTCCGGGCTTTCCCTGACCAACAGGGCTTCGACGTTTACCACCCGCTGCACCTGGGCGCCCACTGAAAAAAATAAACGAAAAATCACAAACGTCGGACGATTGCTCCCACACCGAAAGTGCCAGCCAGTCAAGCTCTTGCTGCTCCTCACCGGCCATTGCCAGCCCATCTACAGCACCACAGACATCGCGGCTCCGGGCTTTCCCTGACCAACAGGGCTTCGACGTTTACCACCCGCTGCACCTGGGCGCCCACTGAAATAAAACCCCGAAAAATCACGAACGTCGGACGATTGCTCCCACACCGAAAGTGCCAGCCAGTCAAGGTCTTGCTGCTCCTCACCGCCCATTGGCAGCGCATCTACAGCACCACAGACATCGGGGCTCCGGGCTTTCCCTGACCAACAGGGCTTCGACATTTACCACCAGCTGCACCTGGGCGCCCACTGAAAGTAAAACCCCGAAGAATCACGAACGTCGGACGATTGCTCGCACACCGAAAGTGCCAGCCAGTCAAGCTCTTGCTGCTCCTTACCGGCCATTGCCAGCCCATCTACAGCACCACAGACATCGGGGCTCCGGGCTTTCCCTGATGAACAGGGCTTCGACATTTACTATCAGCTGCACCTGGGCGCCCACTGAAAGTAAAACCCCGAAAAATCACGAACGTCGGACGACTCCTCCCACACCGAAAGTGCCAGCAACTCAAGCTCTTGCTGGTACTCACCGGACTTTGGCAGTGCATCTACAGCACCACAGACATCGGGGCTCCGGGCTTTCCCTGAACAACAGGGCTTCAACGTTTACCATCAGCTGCACCTGGGCGCCCACTGAAAAAAATAAACGAAAAATCATGAACATCGGACGATTGCTCCCACACCGAAAGTGCCAGCCAGTCAAACTCTTGCTGCTCCTCACCGGCCATTCCCAGCGCATCTACAGCACCACAGACATCGGGGCTCCGGGCTTTCCCTGACCAACAGGGCTTCGACGTTTACCACCAGCTGAACCTGGGCGCCCACTGAAATAAAACCCCCAAAAATCACGAACGTCGGACGATTGTTCCCACATTGAAAGTGCCAGCCAGTCAAGCTCTTGCTGCTCCTCACCGGCCATTCGCAGCGCATCTACAGCACCACAGACATCGGGGCTCTGCGCTTTCCCTGACCAACAGGGCTTCGACGTTTACCACCAGATGAACCTGGGCGCCCACTGAAAAAAATAAACGAAAAATCACGAACATCGGACGATTGCTCCCACACCGAAAGTGCCAGACAGTCAAGCTCTTGCTGCTACTCACCGCCCATTGGCAGGGCATCTACAGCACCACAGACATCGGGGCTCCGAGCTTTCCCTGACCAACAGGGCTTCAACGTTTACCACCAGCGGCACCTGGGCGCCCACTGAAATAAAACCCCGAAAAATCACGAACGTCGGACGATTGCTCCCACACCGAAAGTGCCAGCAACTCAAGCTCTTGCTGCTCCTCACCGGACTTTGGCAGCGCATCTACAGCACCACAGACATCGGGGCTCCGGGCTTTCCCTGACCAACAGGCCTTCGACGTTTACCACCAGCTGAACCTGGGCGCCCACTGAAAAAAAACCCTGAAAAATGACGAACGTCGGACGATTGCTCCCACACCCAAAGTGCCAGACAGTCAAGCTCTAGCTGCTGAACACCGGCCATTCCCAGCGCATCTACAGCACCACAGACATCGGGGCTCCGGGCTTTCCCTGACCAACAGGGCTTCGACGTTTACCACCAGCTGCACCTGGGTGCCCACTGAAAAAAACCCCGAAAAATCACGAACGTCGGACGATTGCTCCCACACCAAAAGTGCCAGCCAGTCAAGCTCTTGCTGCTCCTCACCGGCCATTGGCAGCGCATCTACAGCACCACAGACATCGCGGCTCTGGGCTTTCCCTGACCAACAGGCCTTCGACATTTACCACCAGCTGCACCTAGTTGGCCACTGAAAAAAAACCCTGAAAAATCAAAAACGTCGGACAATTGCTCCCACACCAAAAGTGCCAGCCAGTCAAGCTCTTGCTGCTCCTCACCGGACATTGGCAGTGCATCTACAGCACCACAGACATCGGGGCTCCGGGCTTTCCCTGACCAACAGGGCTTCGACGTTTACCACCAGCTGAACCTGGGCGCCCACTGGAAAAAAAACCCGAAAAATCACGAACGTCGGACGATTGTTCCCACATTGAAAGAGCCAGCCAGTCAAGCTCTTGCTGCTCCTCACCGGCCATTCCCAGCGCATCTACAGCACCACAGATATCGGGGTTCTGCGCTTTCCCTGACCAACAGGGCTTCGACGTTTACCACCAGCTGAACCTGGGCGCCCGCTGAAAAAAATAAAAGAAAAATCACGAACATCGGACGATTGCTCCCACACCGAAAGTGCCAGACAGTCAAGCTCTTGCTGCTCCTCACCGGCCATTGGCAGCTCATCTACAGCACCACAGACATCGGGGCTCCGGGCTTTCCCTGACCAACAGGGCTTCGACGTTTACCACCAGCTGAACCTGGGCGCCCACTGAAAGTAAAACCCCGAAAAATCACGAACGTCGGACGATTGCTCCCACACCGAAAGTGCCAGCAACTCAAGCTCTTGCTGCTCCTCACCGGCCATTCCCAGCGCATCTACAGCACCACAGACATCGCGGCTCCGGGCTTTCCCTGACCAACAGGGCTTCGACATTTACCACCAGCTGCACCTGGTTACACACTGAAAAAAAACCCTGAAAAATCACAAACGTCGGACGATTGCTGCCACACCGAAAGTGCCAGCAACTCAAGCTCTTGCTGCTCCTCACCGGCCATTGGCAGCGCAACTACAGCACCACAGACATCGGGGCTCCGGGCTTTCCCTGACCAACAGGGCTTCGACATTTACCACCAGCTGCACCTGGTCACCCACTGAAATAAAACCCCCAAAAATCACGAACGTCGGACGATTGCTCCCACACCCAAAGTGCCAGCCAGTCAAGCTCTTGCTGCTCCTCACCGGACTTTGGCAGTGCATCTACAGCACCACAGACATCGGGGCTCCGGGCTTTCCCTGACCAACAGGGCTTCGACGTTTACCACCAGCTGCACCTGGGCTCCCACTGAAAAAAAACCCCGAATAATCACAAACATCGGACTATTGCTCCCACACCAAAAGTGCCAGCCAGTCAAGCTCTTGCTGCTCCTCACCGGCCATTCCCAGCGCATCTACAGCACCACAGACATCGGGGCTCCGGGCTTTCCCTGACCAACAGGGCTTCGACGTTTACCACCCGCTGCACCTGGGCGCCCACGGAAAAAAAACCCCGAAAAATCACGAACGTCGGACGATTCCTCCCACACCGAAAGTGCCAGCAACTCAAGCTCTTGCTGCTACTCACCGGACTTTGGCAGTGCATCTACAGCACCACAGACATCGGGGTTCTGCGCTTTCCCTGACCAACAGGGCTTCAACGTTTACCACCCGCTGCACCTGGGCGCCCACTGAAATAAAACCCCGAAAAATCACGAACGTCCGACGATTGCTCCCACACCCAAAGTGCCAGCCAGTCAAGCTCTTGCTGCTCCTCACCGGCCATTGGCAGCGCATCTACAGCACCACAGACATCGGGGCTCCGGGCTTTCCCTGACCAACAGGGCTTCGACATTTACCACCAGCTGCACCTGGGCGCCCACTGAAATAAAACCCCGAAAAATCACGAACGTCGGACGATTGCTCCCACACCAAAAGTGCCAGCAACTCAAGCTCTTGCTGCTACTCACCGGACTTTGGCAGTGCATCTACAGCACCACAGACATCGGTGCTCCGGACTTTCCCTGATCAACTGGGCTTCGACGTTTACGACCAGCTGCACCTGGGCGCCCACTGAAATAAAACCCCGAAAAATCACGAACGTCGGACGATTGCTCCCACACCGAAAGTGCCAGCAACTCAAGCTCTTGCTGCTACTCACCGGACTTTGGGAGTGCATCTACAGCACCACAGACATCGGGGTTCTACGCTTTCCCTGACCAAGAGGGCTTCGACATTTACCATCAGCTGCACCTGGGCGCCCACTGAAAAAAATAAACGAAAAATCATGAACATCGGACGATTGCTCCCACACCGAAAGTGCCAGCCAGTCAAACTCTTGCTGCTCCTCACCGGCCATTCCCAGCGCATCTACAGCACCACAGACATCGGGGCTCCGGGCTTTCCCTGACCAACAGGGCTTCGACGTTTACCACCAGCTGAACCTGGGCGCCCACTGAAATAAAACCCCCAAAAATCACGAACGTCGGACGATTGTTCCCACATTGAAAGTGCCAGCCAGTCAAGCTCTTGCTGCTCCTCACCGGCCATTCGCAGCGCATCTACAGCACCACAGACATCGGGGCTCTGCGCTTTCCCTGACCAACAGGGCTTCGACGTTTACCACCAGATGAACCTGGGCGCCCACTGAAAAAAATAAACGAAAAATCACGAACATCGGACGATTGCTCCCACACCGAAAGTGCCAGACAGTCAAGCTCTTGCTGCTACTCACCGCCCATTGGCAGGGCATCTACAGCACCACAGACATCGGGGCTCCGAGCTTTCCCTGACCAACAGGGCTTCAACGTTTACCACCAGCGGCACCTGGGCGCCCACTGAAATAAAACCCCGAAAAATCACGAACGTCGGACGATTCCTCCCACACCGAAAGTGCCAGCAACTCAAGCTCTTGCTGCTCCTCACCGGACTTTGGCAGCGCATCTACAGCACCACAGACATCGGGGCTCCGGGCTTTCCCTGAACAACAGGGCTTCAACGTTTACCACCAGCTGAACCTGGGCGCCCACTGAAAAAAAACCCTGAAAAATGACGAACGTCGGACGATTGCTCCCACACCAAAAGTGCCAGACAGTCAAGCTCTAGCTGCTGAACACCGGCCATTCCCAGCGCATCTACAGCACCACAGACATCGGGGCTCCGGGCTTTCCCTGACCAACAGGGCTTCGACATTTACCACCAGCTGCACCTGGGCGCCCACTGAAAAAAAACCCCCAAAAATCACGAACGTCGGACGATTCCTCCCACACCGAAAGTGCCAGCCAGTCAAGCTCTTGCTGCTCCTCACCGGACTTTGGCAGTGCATCTACAGCACCACAGACATCGGGGCTCCGGGCTTTCCCTGACCAACAGGGCTTCGACGTTTACCACCAGCTGCACCTGGGCGCCCACTGAAAAAAAACCCCGAATAATCACAAACATCGGACGATTGCTCCCACACCAAAAGTGCCAGACAGTCAACCTCTTGCTGCTCCTCACCGGCCATTGGCAGCGCATCTACAGCACCACAGACATCGGGGCTCCGGGCGTTCCCTGACCAACAGGGCTTCGACGTTTACCACCAGCTGCACCTGGGTGCCCACTGAAAAAAACCCCGAAAAATCACGAACGTCGGACGATTGCTCCCACACCAGAAGTGCCAGCCAGTCAAGCTCTTGCTGCTCCTCACCGGCCATTGGCAGCGCATCTACAGCACCACAGACATCGCGGCTCTGGGCTTTCCCTGACCAACAGGCCTTCGACATTTACCACCAGCTGCACCTAGTTGGCCACTGAAATAAAACCCTGAAAAATCAAAAACGTCGGACAATTGATCCAACACCGAAAGTGCCAGCCAGTCAAGCTCTTGCTGCTCCTCACCGGACATTGGCAGTGCATCTACAGCACCACAGACATCGGGGCTCCGGGCTTTCCCTGACAAACAGGGCTTCGACGTTTACCACCAGCTGAACCTGGGCGCCCACTGGAAAAAAAACCCGAAAAATCACGAACGTCGGACGATTGTTCCCACATTGAAAGTGCCAGCCAGTCAAGCTCTTGCTGCTCCTCACCGGCCATTCCCAGCGCATCTACAGCACCACAGATATCGGGGTTCTGCGCTTTCCCTGACCAACAGGGCTTCGACGTTTACCACCAGCTGAACCTGGGCGCCCGCTGAAAAAAATAAAAGAAAAATCACGAACATCGGACGATTGCTCCCACACCGAAAGTGCCAGACAGTCAAGCTCTTGCTGCTCCTCACCGGCCATTGGCAGCTCATCTACAGCACCACAGACATCGGGGCTCCGGGCTTTCCCTGACCAACAGGGCTTCGACGTTTACCACCAGCTGAACCTGGGCGCCCACTGAAAGTAAAACCCCGAAAAATCACGAACGTCGGACGATTGCTCCCACACCGAAAGTGCCAGCAACTCAAGCTCTTGCTGCTCCTCACCGCCCATTCCCAGCGCATCTACAGCACCACAGACATCGGGGCTCTGGGCTTTCCCTGACCAACAGGGCTTCGACGTTTACCACCAGCTGCACCTGGGCGCCCACTGAAAAAAAACCCCGAATAATCACAAACATCGGACGATTGCTCCCACACCAAAAGTGCCAGACAGTCAACCTCTTGCTGCTCCTCACCGGCCATTGGCAGCGCATCTACAGCACCACAGACATCGGGGCTCCGGGCGTTCCCTGACCAACAGGGCTTCGACGTTTACCACCAGCTGCACCTGGGTGCCCACTGAAAAAAACCCCGAAAAATCACGAACGTCGGACGATTGCTCCCACACCAGAAGTGCCAGCCAGTCAAGCTCTTGCTGCTCCTCACCGGCCATTGGCAGCGCATCTACAGCACCACAGACATCGCGGCTCTGGGCTTTCCCTGACCAACAGGCCTTCGACATTTACCACCAGCTGCACCTAGTTGGCCACTGAAAAAAAACCCTGAAAAATCAAAAACGTCGGACAATTGATCCAACACCGAAAGTGCCAGCCAGTCAAGCTCTTGCTGCTCCTCACCGGACATTGGCAGTGCATCTACAGCACCACAGACATCGGGGCTCCGGGCTTTCCCTGACAAACAGGGCTTCGACGTTTACCACCAGCTGAACCTGGGCGCCCACTGGAAAAAAAACCCGAAAAATCACGAACGTCGGACGATTGTTCCCACATTGAAAGTGCCAGCCAGTCAAGCTCTTGCTGCTCCTCACCGGCCATTCCCAGCGCATCTACAGCACCACAGATATCGGGGTTCTGCGCTTTCCCTGACCAACAGGGCTTCGACGTTTACCACCAGCTGAACCTGGGCGCCCGCTGAAAAAAATAAAAGAAAAATCACGAACATCGGACGATTGCTCCCACACCGAAAGTGCCAGACAGTCAAGCTCTTGCTGCTCCTCACCGGCCATTGGCAGCTCATCTACAGCACCACAGACATCGGGGCTCCGGGCTTTCCCTGACCAACAGGGCTTCGACGTTTACCACCAGCTGAACCTGGGCGCCCACTGAAAGTAAAACCCCGAAAAATCACGAACGTCGGACGATTGCTCCCACACCGAAAGTGCCAGCAACTCAAGCTCTTGCTGCTCCTCACCGCCCATTCCCAGCGCATCTACAGCACCACAGACATCGGGGCTCTGGGCTTTCCCTGACCAACAGGGCTTCGACGTTTACCACCAGCTGCACCTGGTTACCCACTGAAAAAAAACCCTGAAAAATCACGAACGTCGGACGATTGCACCCACACCGAAAGTGCCAGCCAGTCAAGCTCTTGCTGCTCCTCACCGGCCATTCCCAGCGCATCTACAGCACCACAGATATCGGGGTTCTGCGCTTTCCCTGACCAACAGGGCTTCAACGTTTACCACCAGCTGAACCTGGGCGCCCGCTGAAAAAAATAAAAGAAAAATCACGAACATCGGACGATTGCTCCCACACCGAAAGTGCCAGCCAATCAAGCTCTTGCTGCTCCTCACCGGCCATTCCCAGCGCATCTACAACACCACAGACATCGGGGCTGTGGGCTTTCCCTGACCAACAGGGCTTCGACATTTACCACCAGCTGAACCTGGGCGCCCACTGAAATAAAACCCCGAAAAATCACGAACGTCGGACGATTGCTCCCACACCGAAAGTGCCAGCCAGTCAAGCTCTTGCTGCTCCTCACCGGACTTTGGCAGTGCATCTACAGCACCACAGACATCGGGGCTCCGGGCTTTCCCTGACCAACAGGGCTTCGACATTTATCACCAGCTGCACCTGGGCGCCCACTGAAATAAAACCCCGAAAAATCACGAACGTCGGACGATTGCTCCCACAACGAAAGTGCCAGCAACTCAAGCTCTTGCTCCTACTCACCGGACTTTGGCAGCGCATCTACAGCACCACAGACATCGGGGCTCTGGGCTTTCCCTGACCAACAGGGCTTCGACGTTTACCACCAGCTGCACCTGGGCGCCCACTGAAAAAAATAAACTAAAAATCACGAACATCGGACGATTGCTCCCACACCGAAAGTGCCAGCCAGTCAAGCTCTTGCTGCTCCTCACCGGCCATTGGCAGCGCATCTACAGCACCACAGACATCGGGGCTCCGGGATTTCCCTGACCAACAGGGCTTCGACATTTACCACCAGCTGCACCTGGGCGCCCACTGAAATAAAACCCCGAAAAATCACGAACGTCGGACGATTGCTCCCACACCGAAAGTGCCAGCAACTCAAGCTCTTGCTGTTCCTCACCGGCCATTCCCAGCGCATCTACAGCACCACAGACATCGGGGCTCCGGGCTTTCCCTGACCAACAGGGCTTCGACGTTTACCACTCGCTGCACCTGGGCGCCCACTGAAAAAAAACCCCGAAAAATCACAAATGTCGGACGATTCCTGCCACACCTTAAATGCCAGCCTGTCAAGCTCTTGCTGCTAGTCACCGGACCTTGGCAGCGCATCTACAGCACCACAGACATCGGGGCTCCGGGCTTTCCCTGACCAACAGGGCTTCGACGTTTACCACCAGCTGAACCTGGGCGCCCACTGAAAGTAAAACCCCGAAAAATCACGAACGTCGGACGATTGCTCCCACACCGAAAGTGCCAGCCAGTCAAGCTCTTGCTGCTCCTCACCGGCCATTGGCAGCGCATCTACAGCACCACAGACATCGGGGCTCCGGGCTTTCCCTGACCAACAGGGCTTCGACGTTTACCACAAGCTGAACCTGGGCGCCCACTGAAAGTAAAACCCCGAAAAATCACGAACATCGGACGATTGCTCCCACACCGAAAGTGCCAGCAACACAAGCTCTTGCTGCTCCTCACCGCCCATTCCCAGCGCATCTACAGCACCACAGACATCGGGGCTCCGGGCTTTCCCTGACCAACAGGGCTTCGACGTTTACCACCAGCTGCACCTGGGCGCCCACTGAAAAAAATAAACGAAAAATCATGAACATCGGACGATTGCTCCCACACCGAAAGTGCCAGCCAGTCAAGCTCTTGCTGATCCTCCCCGGACACTCCCAGTGCATCTACAGCACCACAGACATCGGGGCTCCGAGCTTTCCCTGACCAACAGGGCTTCAACGTTTACCACCAGCTGCACCTGGGCGCCCACTGAAAAAAACCCCAAAAATCACGAACGTCGGACGATTGCTCCCACAACGAAAGTGCCAGCAACTCAAGGTCCTGCTGCTACTCACCGGACATTGGCAGCGCATCTACAGCACCACAGACATCGCGGCTCCGGGCTTTCCCTGACCAACAGGGCTTCGACGTTTACCACCCGCTGAACCTGGGCGCCCACTGAAAAAAATTAAAGAAAAATCACGAACGTCGGACGATTGCTCCCACAGCAAAAGTGCCAGCCAATGAAGCTCTTGCTGCTCCTCACCGGCCATTCCCAGCGCATCTACAGCACCACAGACATCGGGGCTCCGGGCTTTCCCTGACCAACAGGGCTTCGACATTTACCACCAGCTGCACCTGGTTACCCACTGAAAAAAAACCCTGAAAAATCAAAAACGTCGGACGATTGCTCCCACACTGAAAGTGTGGGCAACTCAAGCTCTTGCTGCTCCTCACCGGCTATTGGCAGCGCATCTACAGCACCACAGACATCGGGGCTCCGGGCTTTCCCTGACCAACAGGGCTTCGACGTTTACCACCAGCTGAACCTGGGCGCCCACTGAAAGTAAAACCCCGAAGAATCACGAACGTCGGACGATTGCTCCCACAGCAAAAGTGCCAGCCAGTCAAGCTCTTGCTGCTCCTCACCGCACATTCCCAGCGCATCTACAGCACCACAGACATCGGGGCTGTGGGCTTTCCCTGACCAACAGGGCTTCGACGTTTACCACCAGCTGAACCTGGGCGCCCACTGAAAGTAAAACCCTGAAAAATCACGAACGTCGGACGATTGCTCCCACACCGAAAGTGCCAGCCAGTCAAGCTCTAGCTGCTGAACACCGGCCATTCCCAGCGCATCTACAGCACCACAGACATCGGGGCTCCGGGCTTTCCCTGACCATCAGGGCTTCGACATTTACCACCAGCTGCACCTCGGCTCCCACTGAAAAGAACCCCGAAAAATCACGAACGTCGGACGATTGCTCCCACACCAAAAGTGCCAGACAGTCAAGCTCTAGCTGCTGAACACCGGCCATTCCCAGCGCATCTACAGCACCACAGACATCGGGGCTCCGGGCTTTCCCTGACCAACAGGGCTTAGAAGTTTACCACCAGCTGAACCTGGGCGCCCACTGAAATAAAACCCCGAAAAATCACGAACGTCGGACGATTCCTCCCTCACCGAAAGTGCCAGCAACTCAAGCTCTTGCTGCTACTCACCGGACTTTGGCAGTGCATCTACAGCACCACAGACATCGGGGTTCTGCGCTTTCCCTGAACAACAAGGCTTCAACGTTTACCACCAGCTGAACCTGGGCGCCCACTGAAAAAAATAAAAGAAAAATCACGAACATCGGACGATTGCTCCCACACCGAAAGTGCCAGACAGTCAAGCTCTTGCTGCTCCTCACCGGCCATTGGCAGCGCATCTACAGCACCACAGACATCGGGGCTCCGGGCTTTCCCTGACCAACAGGGCTTCGACGTTTACCACCAGCTGAACCTGGGAGCCCAGTGAAATAAAACCCCGAAAAATCACGAACGTCGGACGATTCCTCCCACACCGAAAGTGCCAGCAACTCAAGCTCTTGCTGCTCCTCACCGGCCATTCCCAGCGCATCTACAGCACCACAGACATCGGGGCTCTGGGCTTTCCCTGACCAACAGGCCTTCGACGTTTACCACCAGCTGCACCTGGGCTCCCACTGAAAAGAACCCCGAAAAATCACGAACGTCGGACGATTGCTCCCACACCAAAAGTGCCAGACAGTCAAGCTCTAGCTGCTGAACACCGGCCATTCCCAGCGCATCTACAGCACCACAGACATCGGGGCTCCGGGCTTTCCCTGACCAACTGGGCTTCGACGATTACCACCAGCTGAACCTGGGCGCCCACTGAAATAAAACCCCGAAAAATCACGAACGTCCGACGATTGCTCCCACACCCAAAGTGCCAGCCAGTCAAGCTCTTGCTGCTCCTCAGCGGCGATTGGCAGCACATCTACAGCACCACAGACATCGGGGCTCCGGGCTTTCCCTGACCAACAGGGCTTCGACGTTTACCACCAGCTGAACCTGGGCGCCCACTGGACAAAAAACCCAAAAAATCACGAACGTCGGACGATTGCTCCCACAACGAAAGTGCCAGCCAGTCAAGCTCTTGCTGCTCCTCACCGGCCATTGGCAGCACATCTACAGCACCACAGACATCGGGGCTCCGGGCTTTCCCTGACCATCAGGGCTTCGACATTTACCACCAGCTGCACCTGGGCGCCCACTGAAATAAAACCCCGAAAAATCACGAACGTCGGATGATTGCTCCCACAACGAAACTGCCAGCAACTCAAGCTCTTGCTGCTCCTCACCGGACTTTGGCAGTGCATCTACAGCACCACAGACATCGGGGCTCCAGGCTTTCCCTGACGAACAGCGTTCGACGTTTACCACCAGCTGCACCTGGGCGCCCACTGAAAAAAATAAACGAAAAATCATGAATATCGGACGATTGCTCCCACACCGAAACTGCCAGCAACTCAAGCTCTTGCTGCTACTCACTGCCCATTGGCAGGGCATCTACAGCACCACAGACATCGGGGCTCCGAGCTTTCCCTGACCAACTGGGCTTCAACGTTTACCACCAGCTGCACCTGGGCGCACACTGAAATAAAACTCCGAAAAATCACGAACGTCAGACGATTGCTCCCACAACGAAAGTGCCAGCAACTCAAGCTCTTGCTGCTACTCACCAGACTTTGGCAGTGCATCTACAGCACCACAGACATCGGGGCTCCGGGCTTTCCCTGACCAACAGGGCTTCGACGTTTACCACCAGCTGAACCTGGGCGCCCACTGAAAAAAATAAACTAAAAATCACGAACATCGGACGATTGCTCCCACACCGAAAGTGCCAGACAGTCAAGCTCTTGCTGCTCCTCACCGGCCATTGGCAGCTCATCTACAGCATCACAGATATCGGGGCTCCGGGCTTTCCGTGACCAACAGGGCTTCGACGTTTACCACCAGCTGAACCTGGGCGCCCACTGAAAGTAAAACCCCGAAAAATCACGAACATCGGACGATTGCTCCCACACCGAAAGTGCCAGCAACACAAGCTCTTGCTGCTCCTCACCGCCCATTCCCAGCGCATCTACAGCACCACAGACATCGGGGCTCTGGGCTTTCCCTGACCAACAGGGCTTCGACGTTTACTACCAGCTGAACCTGGGCGCCCACTGAAAAAAAACCCCGAAAAATCACAAACGTCGGACGATTGCTCCCACACCGAAAGTCCCAGCCAGTCAAGCTCTTGCTGCTCCTCACCGGCCATTCCCAGCGCATCTACAGCACCACAGACATCGCGGCTCCGGGCTTTCCCTCACCAACAGGGCTTCGACATTTACCACCAGCTGCACCTGGTTACCCACTGAAAAAAAACCCTGAAAAATCAAAAACGTCAGACGATTGCTCCCACACTGAAAGTGCCAGCAACTCAAGCTCTTCCTGCTCCTCACCGGCCATTGGCAGCGCATCTACAGCACCACAGACATCGCGGCTCTGGGCTTTCCCTGACCAACAGGCCTTCGACATTAACCACCAGCTGCACCTAGTTGGCCACTGAAAAAAAACCCTGAAAAATCAAAAACGTCGGACAATTGATCCCACACCGAAAGTGCCAGCCAGTCAAGCTCTTGCAGTTCCTCACCGGCCACTGGCAGCTCATCTACAGCACCACAGACATCGGAGCTCCGGGCTTTCCCTGACCAACAGGCCTTCGACGTTTACCACCAGCTGAACCTGGGCTCCCACTGAAAAGAACCCCGAAAAATCACGAACGTCGGACGATTGCTCCCACAACGAAAGTGCCAGCAACTCAAGCTCTTGCTGCTACTCACCGGACTTACGCAGTGCATCTACAGCACCACAGACATCGCGGCTCCGGGCTTTCCCTGACGAACAGGGCTTCGACGTTTACCACCAGCTGCACCTGGGCGCCCACTGAAAAAAATAAACGAAAAATCATGAATATCGGACGATTGCTCCCACACCGAAACTGCCAGCAACTCAAGCTCTTGCTGCTACTCACCGCCCATTGGCAGGGCATCTACAGCACCACAGACATCGGGGCTCCGAGCTTTCCCTGACCAACAGGGCTTCAACGTTTACCACCAGCTGCACCTGGGAGCCCACTGAAATAAATCTCCGAAAAATCACGAACGTCAGACGATTGCTCCCACAACGAAAGTGCCAGCAACTCAAGCTCTTGCTGCTACTCACCAGACTTTGGCAGCGCATCTACAGCACCACAGACATCGGGGCTCCGGGCTTTCCCTGACCAACAGGGCTTCGACGTTTACCACCAGCTGCACCTGGGCGCCCACTGAAATAAAACCCCGAAAAATCACGAACGTCGGACGATTGCTCCCACAACGAAAGTGCCAGCAACTCAAGCTCTTGCTGCTACTCACCGGACTTTGGCAGTGCATCTACAGCACCACAGACATCAGGGCTCCGAGCTTTCCCTGACCAACAGGGCTTCAACGTTTACCACCAGCTGCACCTGGGCGCCCACTGAAATAAAACTCCGAAAAATCACGAACGTCAGACGATTGCTCCCACAACGAAAGTGCCAGCAACTCAAGCTCTTGCTGCTACTCACCAGACTTTGGCAGTGCATCTACAGCACCACAGACATTGGGTTTCTGCACTTTCCCTGACCAACAGGGCTTCGACATTTACCACCAGCTGAACCTGGGCGCCCACTGAAAAAAATAAACTAAAAATCACGAACATCGGACGATTATTCCCACACTGAAAGTGCCAGCAACTCAAGCTCTTGCTGCTCCTCACCGCCCATTGGCAGGGCATCTACAGCACCACAGACATCGGGGCTCCGAGCTTTCCCTGACCAACAGGGCTTCGACGTTTACCACCAGCTGCACCTGGGCGCCCACTGAAATAAAACCCTGAAAAATCACGAACGTCGGACGATTGCTCCCACACTGAAAGTGCCAGCAACTCAAGCTCTTGCTGCTACTCACCTCCCATTCCCAGCGCATCTACAGCACCACAGACATCGGGGCTCCGGGCTTTCCCTGACCAACTGGGCTTCGACGTTTACCACCAGCTGAACCTGGGCGCCCACTGAAATAAAACCCCCAAAAATCACAAACGTCGGACTATTGCTCCCACACTGAAAGTGCCAGCAGGTCAAGCTCTTGCTGCTCCTCACCGGCCATTCCCAGCGCATCTACAGCACCACAGACATCGGGGCTCCAGGCTTTCCCTGACCAACAGGGCTTCGACATTTACCACCAGCTGCACCTGGGCGCCCAGTGAAAAAAAAACCCCAAAAATCACGAACGTCAGACGATTGCACCCACATCGAAAGTGCCAGCATGTCAGCCTCTTGCTGCTCCTCACCGGCTATTGGCAGCGCATCTACAGCACCACAGACATCGGGGCTCCGGGATTTCCCTGACCAACAGGGCTTCGACGTTTACCACCAGCTGCACCTGGTTGCCCACTGAAAAAAAACCCCAAAAATCACGAACGTCAGACGATTGCACCCACATCGAAAGTGCCAGCAACTCAAGCTCTTGCTGCTCCTAACCGGACTTTGGCAGTGCATCTACCGCACCACAGACATCGGGGCTCCGGGATTTCCCTGACCAACAGGGCTTCGACGTTTACCACCAGCTGCACCTGGTTACGCACTGAAAAAAAACCCTGAAAAATCAAAAACGTCGGACGATTGCTCCCACACCGAAAGTGCCAGCCAGTCAAGCTCTTGCTGCTCCTCACCGGCCATTCCCAGCGCATCTACAGCACCACAGACATCGGGGCTCTGGGCTTTCCCTGACGAACAGGGCTTCGACATTTACCACCAGCTGCACCTGGGCGCCCACTGAAAAAAAACCCTGAAAAATCACAAACGTCGGACGATTGCTCCCACACCGAAAGTGCCAGCCAGTCAAGCTCTTGCTGCTCCTCACCGGCCATTGGAGGCGCATCTACAGTACCACAGACATCGGGGCTCCGGGCTTTCCCTGACCAACAAGGCTTCGACGTTTACCACCAGCTGAACCTGGGCGCCCACTGAAAGTAAAACCCCAAAAAATCACGAACGTCGGACGATTGCTCCCACACCGAAAGTGCCAGCAACTCAAGCTCCTGCTGCTACTCACCGGACTTTGGCAGTGCATCTACAGCACCACAGACGTCGGGGTTCTGCGCTTTCCCTGACCAACACGGCTTCGACATTTACCACCAGCTGAACCTGGGCGCCCACTGAAAAAGAAAACCCAAAAATCACAAATGTCGGACGATTCCTGCCACACCTTAAATGCCAGCCTGTCAAGCTCTGGCTGCCCCTCACCGCCCATTCCCAACGCATCTTACAGCACCACAGACATCGGGGCTCCGGGCTTTCCCTGACCAACAGGGCTTCGACGTTTACCACCAGCTGCACCTGGGCGCCCACTGAAAAGAACCCCCGAAAAATCATGAACATCGGTCGATTGCTCCCACACCGAAAGTGCCAGCAACACAAGCTCTTGCTGCTCCTCACCGGCCGTTCCCAGCGCATCTACAGCACCACAGACATCGGGGCTCCGGGCTTTCCCTGACCAACAGGGCTTAGACGTTTACCACCAGCTGAACCTGGGCGCCCAGTGAATAAAAATCCCCAAAAATCACAAACGTCCGACGATTGCTCCCACACCAAAAGTGCCAGCAACACAAGCTCTTGCTGCTCCTCACCGCCCATTGGCAGCGCATCTACAGCACCACAGACATCGGGGCTCCGGGCTTTCCCTGACCAACAGGGCTTAGAAGTTTACCACCAGCTGAACCTGGGCGCCCACTGAAAGTAAAACCCCGAAGAATCACGGACGTCGGACGATTGCTCCCACAACGAAAGTGCCAGCCAGTCAAGCTCTTGCTGCTCCTCACCGGCCATTCCCAGCGCATCTACAGCACCACAGACATCGGGGCTCCGGGCTTTCCCTGACCAACAGGGCTTAGAAGTTTACTACCAGCTGAACTTGGGCGCCCACTGGAAAAAAAATCCCCAAATATCACAAACGTCGGACGATTGCTCCCACACCGAAAGTCCCAGTCAGTCAAGCTCTTGCTGCTCCTCACCGGCCATTGGCACCGCATCTACAGCACCACAGACATCACGGCTCCGGGCTTTCCCTGACCAACAGGGCTTCGACATTTACCACCAGCTGCACCTGGTTACCCACTGAAAAAAAACCCTGAAAAATCAAAAACGTCGGACGATTGCTCCCACACCAAAAGTGCCAGCCAGTCAAGCTCTTGCTGCTCCTCACCGGCCATGGGCAGTGAATCTACAGCACCACAGACATCCCGGCTCCGGGCTTTCCCTGACGAACAGGGCTTCGACATTTACCACCAGCTGCATCTGGGCGCCCACTGAAATAAATAAACGAAAAATCACAAACGTCGGACGATTGCTCCCACACCTGAAGTGCCAGCCAGTCAAGCTCTTGCTGCTCCTCACCGGCCATTGGCAGCGCATCTACAGCACCACAGACATCGGGGCTCCGGGCTTTCCCTGACCAACAGGGCTTCGACGTTTACCACCAGCTGCACCTCGGAGCCCGCTGAAAAAAACCCCGAAAAATCACAAACGTCGGACGATTGCTCCCACACCGAAAGTGCCAGCAACTCAAGCTCTTGCTGCTACTCACCGGACTTTGGCAGTGCATCTACAGCACCACAGACATCGGGGTCCTGCGCTTTCCCTGAACAACAGGGCTTCAACGTTTACCACCAGCTGCACCTGGGCGCCCGCTGAAAAAAACCCCGAAAAATCACAAACGTCGGACGATTGCTCCCACACCGAAAGTGCCAGCAACTCAAGCTCTTACTGCTACTCACCGTACTTTGGCAGTGCATCTACAGCACCACAGACATCGGGGTTCTGCGCTTTCCCTGAACAACAGGGCTTCAACGTTTACCACCAGCTGCACCTGGGCGCCCACTGAAAAAAGTAAACGAAAAATCACGAACATCGCACGATTGCTCCCACACCGAAAGTGCCAGCCAGTCAAGCTCTTGCTGCTCCTCACCGGCCATGGGCAGCGCATCTACAGCACCACAGACATCGGGGCTCCGGGCTTTCCCTGACCAACCGGGCTTCGACATTTACCACCAGCTGCACCTGGGTGCCCCCTGAAAAAAAAAACCCCAAAAATCACAAATATCGGACGATTTCTGCCACACCTTAAATGCCAGCCTGTCAAGCTCTTGCTGCTCCTCACCGGCCATTGGCACCGCATCTAAAGCACCACAGACATCGGGGCTCCGGGCTTTCCCTGACCAACAGGGCTTCGACATTTACCACCAGCTGCACCTGGGCGCCCACTGAAATTAAAACCACGAAAAATCACGAACGTCGGACGATTGCTCCCACACCAAAAGTCCCAGTCAGTCAAGCTCTTGCTGCTACTCACGGGCCATGGGCAGCGCATCTACAGCACCACAGACATCGTGGCTCCGGGCTTTCCCTGACCAACAGGGCTTCGACATTTACCACCAGCTGCACCTGGGTGCCCCCTGAAAAAAAAACCCCAAAAATCACAAATGTCGGACGATTCCTGCCACACCTTAAATGCCAGCCTGTCAAGCTCTTGCTGCTCCTCACCGGCCATTGGAGGCGCATCTACAGCACCACAGACATCGGGGCTCCGGGCTTTCCCTGACCAACTGGGCTTCAACGTTTACCACCAGCTGCACCTGGGCGCCCACTGAAAAAAATAAACGAAAAATCACGAACATCGCACGATTGCTCCCACATCGAAAGTGCCAGCAACTCAAGCTCTTGCTGCTACTCACCTCCCATTCCCAGCGCATCTACAGCACCACAGACATCGGGGCTCCGGGCTTTCCCTGACCAACAGGGCTTCGACGTTTACCACCCGCTGCACCTGGGCTCCCACTGAAAAGAACACCGAAAAATCACAAACGTCGGACGATTGCTCCCACACCGAAAGTGCCAGCCAGTCAAGCTCTTGCTGCTCCTCACCGCCCATTGGCAGCGCATCTACAGCACCACAGACATCGGAGCTCCGGGCTTTCCATGACGAACCAAGCTTCGACATTTACCACCAGCTGCACCTGGGCTCCCACTGAAAAGAACCCCCGAAAAATCACGAACATCGGACGATTGCTCCCACACCGAAAGTGCCAGCAACACAAGCTCTTGCTGCTCCTCACCGGCCGTTCCCAGCACATCTACAGCACCACAGACATCGGGGCTCCGGGCTTTCCCTGACCAACAGGGCTTCGACGTTTACCACCAGCTGAACCTGGGCGCCCACTGAAAAAAGGAAACGAAAAATCACGAAGATCAGACGATTGATCCCACAACGAAAGTGCCAGCCAGTCAAGCTCTTGCTGCTCCTCACCGCCCATTCCCAGCGCATCTACAGCACCACAGACATCGGGGCTCCGGGCTTTCCCTGACCAACAGGGCTTCGACATTTACCACCAGCTGCACCTGGGCGCACACTGAAATAAAACCCCGAAAAATCACGAACGTCGGACGATTGCTCCCACAACGAAAGTGCCAGGAACTCAAGCTCTTGCTGCTACTCACCGCCCATTGGCAGCGCATCTACAGCACCACAGACATCGGGGCTCCGGGCTTTCCCTGACCAACAGGGCTTCGACGTTTACCACCAGCTGCACCTGGGCGCCCACTGAAAAAAACCCCGAAAACTCACGAACGTCGGACGATTCCTCCCACACCGAAAGTGCCAGCCTGTCAAGCTGTAGCTACTCCTCACCAGCCATTGCCAGCGCATCTACAGCACCACTGACATCGGGGCTCTGGACTTTCCTTGACGAACAGGGCTTCGACGTTTACCACCAGCTGCACCTGGGCGCCCACTGAAAAGAACCCCCAAAAAATCACGAACATCGGTCGATTGCTCACACACCGAAAGTGCCAGCAACACAAGTTCTTGCTGCTTCTCACCGGCCATTCCCAGCGCATCTACAGCACCACAGACATCGGGGCTCCGGGCTTTCCCTGACCAACAGGGCTTCGACGTTTACCACCAGCTGCAACTGGGCGCCAACTGAAATAAAACCCCGAAAAATCACGAACGTCGGACGATTCCTCCCACACCGAAAGTGCCAGCAACTCAAGCTCTTGCTGCTACACACCGGACTTTGGCAGTGCATCTACAGCACCACAGACATCGGGGCTCTGGGCTTTCCCTGACGAACAGGGCTTCAACGTTTACCACCAGCTGCACCTGGGCGCCCACTGAAAAAAACCCCAAAAATCACGAACGTCGGACGATTGCTCCCACACCGAAAGTGCCAGCATGTCAGCCTCTTGCTGCTCCTCACCGACCATTGGCAGCGCATATACAGCACCACAGACATCGGGGCTCCGGGCTTTCCCTGACCAACAGGGCTTCGACATTTACCACCAGCTGCACCTGGGCGCCCACTGAAATAAAACCCCGAAAAATCACGAACATCGGACGATTGCTCCCACACCGAAAGTGCCAGCAACACAAGCTCTTGCTGCTCCTCACCGGCCATTCCCAGCGCATCTACAGCACCACAGACATCGGGGCTCTGCGCTTTCCCTGACCAACAGGGCTTCGACGTTTACCACCAGTTGAACCTGGGCGCCCACTGAAAAAAATAAACGAAAAATCACGAACATCGGACGATTGCTCCCACACCGAAAGTGCCAGCCTGTCAAGCTCTTGCTGCTCCTCACCGGCCATTCCCAGCGCATCTACAGCACCACAGACATCGGGGCTCCGGGCTTTCCCTGACCAACAGGGCTTCGACGTTTACCACTCGCTGCAGCTGGGCGCCCACTGAAATAAAACCCCGAAAAATCACGAACGTCCGACGATTGCGCCCACACCCAAAGTGTCAGCCAGTCAAGCTCTTGCTGCTGCTCACCGGACTTTGGCAGTGCATCTACAGCACCACAGACATCGGGGCTCCGGGCTTTCCCTGACCATCAGGGCTTCGACATTTACCACCAGCTGCACCTCGGCTCCCACTGAAATAAAAGCCCGAAAAATCACGAACGTCGGACGATTGCTCCCACAAAGAAAGTGCCAGCCAGTCAAGCTCTTGCTGCTCCTCACCGCCCATTCCCAGCGCATCTACAGCACCACAGACATCGGGGCTCCGGGCTTTCCCTGACCAACAGGGCTTCGACGTTTACCACCAGCTGAACCTGGGCGCCCACTGGAAAAAAAACCCGAAAAATCACGAACGTCGGACGATTGTTCCCACATTGAAAGTGCCAGCAACTCAAGCTCTTGCTGCTCCTCACCGGAGAGTGGCAGCGCATCTACAGCACCACAGACATCGGGGCTCCGGGCTTTCCCTGACCAACAGGGCTTCGACATTTACCACCAGCTGCACCTGGGCTCCCACTGAAATAAAACCCCGAAAAATCACAAACGTCGGACGATTGCTCCCACAACGAAAGTGCCAGCAACTCAAGCTCTTGCTGCTACTCACCGGACTTTGGCAGTGCATCTACAGCACCACAGACATCGGAGCTCCGGGCTTTCCCTGACCAACAGGGCTTCAACGTTTACCACCAGCTGCACCTGGGCGCCCACTGAAAAAAATAAACGAAAAATCACGAACATCGGACGATTGCTCCCACACCGAAAGTGCCAGCCAGTCAAGCTCTTGCTGCTACTCACCGGCCATTGGCAGGGAATCTACAGCACCACAGACATCGGGGCTCCGAGCTTTCCCTGACCAACAGGGCTTCAACGTTTACCACCAGCTGCACCTGGGCGCCCACTGAAATAAAACCCCGAAAAATCACGAACGTCGGACGATTGCTCCCACACTGAAAGTGCCAGCAACTCAAGCTCTTGCTGCTACTCACCTCCCATTCCCAGCGCATCTACAACACCACAGACATCGGGGCTCCGGGCTTTCCCTGACCAACTGGGCTTCGACGTTTACCACCCGCTGCACCTGGGCGCCCACTGAAAAAAATAAACGAAAAATCACAAACGTCGGACGATTGCTCCCACACCAAAAGTGCCAGCCAGTCAAGCTCTTGCTGCTCCTCACCGGCCATTGGAGGCGCATCTACAGCACCACAGACATCGGGGCTCCGGGCTTTCCCTGACCAACAGGGCTTCGACATTTACCACCAGCTGCACGTGGGCGCCCACTGAAAAAAATAAACGAAAAATCACGAACATCGCACGATTGCTCCCACACCGAAAGTGCCAGCCAGTCAAGCTCTTGCTTCTCATCACCGGCCATTCCCAGCGCATCTACAGCACCACAGACATCGGGGCTCCGGGCTTTCCCTGACCAACAGGGCTTCGACATTTACCACCAGCTGCACCTGGGCGCCCACTGAAATAAAACCCCGAAAAATCTCGAACGTCGGACGATTGCTCCCACACCAAAAGTGCCAGCCAGTCAAGCTCTTGCTGCTCCTCACCGGACAGTGGCAGTGCATCTACAGCACCACAGACATCCCGGCTCCGGGCTTTCCCTGACCAACAGGGCTTCAACGTTTACCACCAGCTGCAACTGGGCGCCCACTGAAAAGAACCCCCAAAAAATCACGAACATCGGTCGATTGCTCACACACCGAAAGTGCCAGCAACACAAGTTCTTGCTGCTTCTCACCGGCCATTCCCAGCGCATCTACAGCACCACAGACATCGGGGCTCCGGGCTTTCCCTGACCAACAGGGCTTCGACGTTTACCACCAGCTGCAACTGGGCGCCAACTGAAATAAAACCCCGAAAAATCACGAACGTCGGACGATTCCTCCCACACCGAAAGTGCCAGCAACTCAAGCTCTTGCTGCTACACACCGGACTTTGGCAGTGCATCTACAGCACCACAGACATCGGGGCTCTGGGCTTTCCCTGACGAACAGGGCTTCAACGTTTACCACCAGCTGCACCTGGGCGCCCACTGAAAAAAACCCCAAAAATCACGAACGTCGGACGATTGCTCCCACACCGAAAGTGCCAGCATGTCAGCCTCTTGCTGCTCCTCACCGACCATTGGCAGCGCATATACAGCACCACAGACATCGGGGCTCCGGGCTTTCCCTGACCAACAGGGCTTCGACATTTACCACCAGCTGCACCTGGGCGCCCACTGAAATAAAACCCCGAAAAATCACGAACATCGGACGATTGCTCCCACACCGAAAGTGCCAGCAACACAAGCTCTTGCTGCTCCTCACCGGCCATTCCCAGCGCATCTACAGCACCACAGACATCGGGGCTCTGCGCTTTCCCTGACCAACAGGGCTTCGACGTTTACCACCAGTTGAACCTGGGCGCCCACTGAAAAAAATAAACGAAAAATCACGAACATCGGACGATTGCTCCCACACCGAAAGTGCCAGCCTGTCAAGCTCTTGCTGCTCCTCACCGGCCATTCCCAGCGCATCTACAGCACCACAGACATCGGGGCTCCGGGCTTTCCCTGACCAACAGGGCTTCGACGTTTACCACTCGCTGCAGCTGGGCGCCCACTGAAATAAAACCCCGAAAAATCACGAACGTCCGACGATTGCGCCCACACCCAAAGTGTCAGCCAGTCAAGCTCTTGCTGCTGCTCACCGGACTTTGGCAGTGCATCTACAGCACCACAGACATCGGGGCTCCGGGCTTTCCCTGACCATCAGGGCTTCGACATTTACCACCAGCTGCACCTCGGCTCCCACTGAAATAAAAGCCCGAAAAATCACGAACGTCGGACGATTGCTCCCACAAAGAAAGTGCCAGCCAGTCAAGCTCTTGCTGCTCCTCACCGCCCATTCCCAGCGCATCTACAGCACCACAGACATCGGGGCTCCGGGCTTTCCCTGACCAACAGGGCTTCGACGTTTACCACCAGCTGAACCTGGGCGCCCACTGGAAAAAAAACCCGAAAAATCACGAACGTCGGACGATTGTTCCCACATTGAAAGTGCCAGCAACTCAAGCTCTTGCTGCTCCTCACCGGAGAGTGGCAGCGCATCTACAGCACCACAGACATCGGGGCTCCGGGCTTTCCCTGACCAACAGGGCTTCGACATTTACCACCAGCTGCACCTGGGCTCCCACTGAAATAAAACCCCGAAAAATCACAAACGTCGGACGATTGCTCCCACAACGAAAGTGCCAGCAACTCAAGCTCTTGCTGCTACTCACCGGACTTTGGCAGTGCATCTACAGCACCACAGACATCGGAGCTCCGGGCTTTCCCTGACCAACAGGGCTTCAACGTTTACCACCAGCTGCACCTGGGCGCCCACTGAAAAAAATAAACGAAAAATCACGAACATCGGACGATTGCTCCCACACCGAAAGTGCCAGCCAGTCAAGCTCTTGCTGCTACTCACCGGCCATTGGCAGGGAATCTACAGCACCACAGACATCGGGGCTCCGAGCTTTCCCTGACCAACAGGGCTTCAACGTTTACCACCAGCTGCACCTGGGCGCCCACTGAAATAAAACCCCGAAAAATCACGAACGTCGGACGATTGCTCCCACACTGAAAGTGCCAGCAACTCAAGCTCTTGCTGCTACTCACCTCCCATTCCCAGCGCATCTACAACACCACAGACATCGGGGCTCCGGGCTTTCCCTGACCAACTGGGCTTCGACGTTTACCACCCGCTGCACCTGGGCGCCCACTGAAAAAAATAAACGAAAAATCACAAACGTCGGACGATTGCTCCCACACCAAAAGTGCCAGCCAGTCAAGCTCTTGCTGCTCCTCACCGGCCATTGGAGGCGCATCTACAGCACCACAGACATCGGGGCTCCGGGCTTTCCCTGACCAACAGGGCTTCGACATTTACCACCAGCTGCACGTGGGCGCCCACTGAAAAAAATAAACGAAAAATCACGAACATCGCACGATTGCTCCCACACCGAAAGTGCCAGCCAGTCAAGCTCTTGCTGCTCATCACCGGCCATTCCCAGCGCATCTACAGCACCACAGACATCGGGGCTCCGGGCTTTCCCTGACCAACAGGGCTTCGACATTTACCACCAGCTGCACCTGGGCGCCCACTGAAATAAAACCCCGAAAAATCTCGAACGTCGGACGATTGCTCCCACACCAAAAGTGCCAGCCAGTCAAGCTCTTGCTGCTCCTCACCGGACAGTGGCAGTGCATCTACAGCACCACAGACATCCCGGCTCCGGGCTTTCCCTGACCAACAGGGCTTCAACGTTTACCACCAGCTGCAACTGGGCGCCCACTGAAAAAAATAAACGAAAAATCACGAACATCGCACGATTGCTCCCACACCGAAAGTGCCAGCCAGTCAAGCTCTTGCTGCTCATCACCGGCCATTCCCAGCGCATCTACAGCACCACAGACATCGGGGCTCCGGGCTTTCCCTGACCAACAGGGCTTCGACGTTTACCACCAGCTGCACCTGGGTGCCGCCTGAAAAAAAAACTCCAAAAATCACAAATGTCGGACGATTCCTGCCACACCTTAAATGCCAGCCTGTCAAGCTCTTGCTGCTACTCACCGGACATTCCCAGCGCATCTATAGCACCACAGACATCAGGGCTCTGGAATTTCCCTGACGAACAGGGCTTCGACGTTTACCACCAGCTGCACCTGGGCGCCCACTGAAAAAAAAACCGCAAAAATCACGAACGTCGGACTATTGCACCCACAACGAAAGTGCCAGCATGTGAGCCTCTTGCTGCTCCTCACCGGCTATTGGCAGCGCATCTACAACACCACAGACATCGGGGCTCTGCGCTTTCCCTGACCAACAGGCCTTCGACGTTTACCATCAGTTGAACCTGGGCGCCCACTGAAAAAAATAAACGAAAAATCACGAACGTCGCACGATTGCTCCCACACTGAAAGTGCTAGCAAGTCAAGCTCTTGCTGCTCCTCATCGCCCATTGGCAGCGCATCTACAGCACCACAGACATCGGGGCTCCGGGCTTTCCCTGACGAACCGGGCTTCGACATTTACCACCAGCTGCACCTGGGTGCCCCCTGAAAAAAAAACCCCAAAAAATACAAATGTCGGACGATTCCTGCCACACCTTAAATGCCAGCCTGTCAAGCTCTTGCTGCTACTCACCGGCCATTCCCAGCGCATCTACAGCACCACAGACATCAGGGCTCTGGACTTTCCCTGACGAACAGGGCTTCGACATTTACCACCAGCTGCACCTGGGCTCCCACTGAAAAAAAACCCTGAAAAATCAAAAACGTCGGACGATTGCTCCCACACCGAAAGTGCCAGCCTGTCAAGCTCTTGCTGCTCCTCACCGCCCATTCCCAGCGCATCTACAGCACCACAGACATCGGGGCTCCGGGCTTTCCCTGACCAACAGGGCTTCGACGTTTACCACTCGCTGCAGCTGGGCTCCCACTGAAAAGAACCCCGAAAAATCACGAACGTCGGACGATTGCTCCCACACCGAAAGTGCCAGCCTGTCAAGCTCTTGCTGCTCCTCACCGGACTTTGGCAGTGCATCTACAGCACCACAGACATCGGGGCTCCGGGCTTTCCCTGACCAACAGGGCTTCGACATTTACCACCAGCTGCACCTGGGTGCCCCCTGAAAAAAAAACCCCAAAAATCACGAACGTCGGACGATTCCTGCCACACCTTAAATGCCAGCCTGTCAAGCTCTTGCTGCTCCTCACCGGCCATTCCCAGCGCATCTACAGCACCACAGACATCGGGGCTCTGGGCTTTCCCTGACCAACAGGCCTTCGATGTTTTCCACCTACTGAACCTGGGCGCCCAGTGAATAAAAATCCCCAAAAAATCACAAACGTCCGACGATTGCTCCCACACTGAAAGTGCCAGCAACTCAAGCTCCTGCTGCTCCTCACCGCCCATTCCCAGCGCATCTACAGCACCACAGACATCGGGGCTCCGGGCTTTCCCTGACCAACACGGCTTCGACATTTACCACCAGCTGCACCTGTGCGCCCACTGAAAGTAAAACCCCGAAAAATCACGAACGTCGGACGATTGCTCCCACACCAAAAGTGCCAGCCAGTCAAGCTCTTGCTGCTCCTCACCGGAGAGTGGCAGTGCATCTACAGCACCACAGACATCGGGGATCCGGGCTTTCCCTGACCAACAGGGCTTCGACGTTTACCACTCGCTGAACCTGGGCTCCCACTGAAAAGAACCCCGAAAAATCACGAACGTCGGACGATTGCTCCCACACCAAAAGTGCCAGACAGTCAAGCTCTAGCTGCTGAACACCGGCCATTCCCAGCGCATCTACAGCACCACAGACATCGGGGCTCCGGGCTTTCCCTGACCAACAGGGCTTCGACGTTTACCACCAGCTGCACCTGGGCGCCCACTGAAATAAAACCCCGAAAAATCACGAACGTCCGACGATTGCTCCCACACCCAAAGTGCCAGCCAGTCAAGCTCTTGCTGCTCCTCACCGGCCATTGGCAGCGCATCTACAGCACCACAGATATCGGGGCTCCGAGCTTTCCCTGACCGACAGGGCTTCAACGTTTACCACCAGCTGCACCTGGGCGCCCACTGAAATAAAACCCCGAAAAATCACGAACGTCGGACGATTCCTCCCACACCGAAAGTGCCAGCAACTCAAGCTCTTGCTGCTACTCACCGGCCATTCCCAGTGCATCTACAGCACCACAGACATCGGGGTTCTGCGCTTTCCCTGAACAACAGGGCTTCGACATTTACCACCAGCTGCACCTGGGTGCCCCCTGAAAAAAAAACCCCAAAAATCACAAATGTCAGACGATTCCTGCCACACCTTAAATGCCAGCCTGTCAAGCTCTTGCTGCTACTTACCGGCCATTCCCAGCGCATCTACAGCACCACAGACATCAGGGCTCTGGACTTTCCCTGACGAACAGGGCTTCGACGTTTACCACCAGCTGCACCTGGTTACCCACTGAAAAAAAACCCTGAAAAATCACGAACATCGGACGATTGCTCCCACACCAAAAGTGCCAGCCAGCCAAGCTCTTGCTGCTACTCACCGCCCATTGGCAGCGCATCTACAGCACCACAGGTATCGGGGCTCCGAGCTTTCCCTGACCAACAGGGCTTCGACGTTTACCACCAGCTGAACCTGGGCGCCCACTGAAATAAAACCCCGAAAAATCACGAACGTCGGACGATTGCTCCCACACCTTAAATGCCAGCCTGTCAAGCTCTTGCTGCTCCTCACCGCCCATTCCCAGCGCATCTACAGCACCACAGACATCAGGGCTCTGGACTTTCCCTGACCAACAGGGCTTCGACATTTACCACCAGCTGAACCTGGGCGCCCACTGAAAAGAACCCCGAAAAATCACGAACGTCGGACAATTGCTCCCACACCGAAAGTGCCAGCAACTCAAGCTCTTGCTGCTCCTCAGCGGCCATTCCCAGCGCATCTACAGCACCACAGACATCGGGGCTCTACGCTTTCCCTGACCAACAGGGCTTCGACGTTTACCACCCGCTGCACCTGGGCGCCCACTGAAATAAAACCCCGAAAAATCACGAACGTCGGACAATTGCTCCCACACCAAATGTGCCAGCAACACAAGCTCTTGCTGCTCCTCAGCGGCCATTCCCAGCGCATCTACAGCACCACAGACATCGGGGCTCTACGCTTTCCCTGACCAACAGGGCTTCGACGTTTACCACCAGCTGAACCTGGGCGCCCACTGAAATAAAAGCCCGAAAAATCACGAACGTCGGACGATTGCTCCCACACCGAAAGTGCCAGCCAGTCAAGCTCTTGCTGCTCCTGACCGGACTTTGGCAGCGCATCTACAGCACCACAGACATCGGGGTTCTGCGCTTTCCCTGACCAACAGGGCTTCGACGTTTACCACTAGCTGAACCTGGGCGCCCCCTGAAAAAAAACCCTGAAAAATGACGAACGTCGGACGATTGCTCCCACACCAAAAGTGCCAGCCAGTCAAGCTCTTGCTGCTCCTCACCGGACAGTGGCAGTGCATCTACAGCACCACAGACATCGGGGCTCCGGGCTTTCCCTGACCATCAGGGCTTCGACATTTACCACCAGCTGCACCTGGGCTCCCACTGAAAAGAACCCCGAAAAATCACGAACGTCCGACGATTGCTCCCACACCAGAAGTGCCAGACAGTCAAGCTCTAGCTGCTGAACACCGGCCATTCCCAGCGCATCTACAGCACCACAGACATCGGGGCTCCGGGCTTTCCCTGACCAACAGGGCTTCGACGTTTACCACCAGCTGAACCTGGGCGCCCACTGAAAAAAAACCCTGAAAAATGACGAACGTCGGACGATTGCTCCCACACCAAAAGTGCCAGACAGTCAAGCTCTAGCTGCTGAACACCGGCCATTCCCAGCGCATCTACAGCACAACAGACATCGGGGCTCCGGGCTTTCCCTGACCAACAGGGCTTAGAAGTTTACCACCAGCTGCACCTGGGCGCCCACTGAAATAAAACCCCCAAAAATCACGAACGTCGGACGATTGCTCCCACACCAAAAGTGCCAGACAGTCAAGCTCTTGCTGCTCCTCACCGGACTTTGGCAGTGCATCTACAGCACCACAGGCATCGGGGCTCCGGGCTTTCCCTGACCAACAGGGCTTCGACGTTTACCACCAGCTGCACCTGGGCGCCCACTGAAAAAAAACCCCGAAAAATCACGAACGTCAGACGATTCCTCCCACACCGAAAGTGCCAGCAACTCAAGCTCTTGCTGCTACTCACCGGACTTTGGCAGTGCATCTACAGCACCACAGACATCGGGGTTCTACGCTTTCCCTGACCAAGAGGGCTTCGACATTTACCATCAGCTGCACCTGGGCGCCCACTGAAAGTAAAACCCCGAAAAATCACGAACGTCGGACGATTGCTACCACACCGAAAGTGCCAGCCAGTCAAGCTCTTGCTGCTCCTCACCGGCCATTCCCAGCGCATCTACAGCACCACAGACATCGGGGCTCTGAGCTTTCCCTGACGAACAGGGCTTCGACGTTTACCACCAGTTGAACCTGGGCGCCCACTGAAAAAAATAAACGAAAAATCATGAACATCGGACGATTGCTCCCACACCGAAAGTGCCAGCCAGTCAAGCTCTTGCTGCTCCTCACCGGCCATTCCCAGCGCATCTACAGCACCACAGACATCGGGGCTCCGGGCTTTCCCTGACCAACAGGGCTTCGACGTTTACCACTCGCTGCAGCTGGGCTCCCACTGAAAAGAACCCCGAAAAATCACAAACGTCGGACGATTGCTCCCACACCGAAAGTGCCAGCCTGTCAAGCTATGCTGCTCCTCACCAGCCATTCCCAGCGCATCTACAGCACCACAGACATCGGGGCTCCGGGGTTTCCCTGACCAACCGGGCTTCGACATTTACCACCAGCTGCACCTGGGCGCCCACTGAAAAAAATAAACGAAAAATCACGAACATCGGACGATTGCTCCCACACCAAAAGTGCCAGCCTGTCAAGCTCTTGCTGCTACTCACCGGCCATTGGCAGGGAATCTACAGCACCACAGACATCGGGGCTCCGAGCTTTCCCTGACCAACAGGGCTTCAACGTTTACCACCAGCTGCACCTGGGCGCCCACTGAAATAAAACCCCGAAAAATCACGAACGTCGGACGATTGCTCCCACACTGAAAGTGCCAGCAACTCAAGCTCTTGCTGCTACTCACCTCCCATTCCCAGCGCATCTACAACACCACAGACATCGGGGCTCCGGGCTTTCCCTGACCAACTGGGCTTCGACGTTTACCACCAGCTGCACCTGGGCGCCCACTGAAAAAAATAAACGAAAAATCACAAACGTCGGACGATTGCTCCCACACCGAAAGTGCCAGCAACTCAAGCTCTTGCTGCTCCTCACCGGCCATTGGAGGCGCATCTACAGCACCACAGACATCGGGGATCCGGGCTTTCCCTGACCAACAGGGCTTCGACATTTACCACCAGCTGCACGTGGGCGCCCACTGAAAAAAATAAACGAAAAATCACGAACATCGCACGATTGCTCCCACACCGAAAGTGCCAGCCAGTCAAGCTCTTGCTGCTCATCACCGGCCATTCCCAGCGCATCTACAGCACCACAGACATCGGGGCTCCGGGCTTTCCCTGACCAACAGGGCTTCGACGTTTACCACCAGCTGCACCTGGGTGCCGCCTGAAAAAAAAACTCCAAAAATCACAAATGTCGGACGATTCCTGCCACACCTTAAATGCCAGCCTGTCAAGCTCTTGCTGCTACTCACCGGACATTCCCAGCGCATCTATAGCACCACAGACATCAGGGCTCTGGAATTTCCCTGACGAACAGGGCTTCGACGTTTACCACCAGCTGCACCTGGGCGCCCACTGAAAAAAAAACCGCAAAAATCACGAACGTCGGACGATTGCACCCACAACGAAAGTGCCAGCATGTTAGCCTCTTGCTGCTCCTCACCGGCTATTGGCAGCGCATCTACAACACCACAGACATCGGGGCTCTGCGCTTTCCCTGACCAACAGGCCTTCGACGTTTACCACCAGCTGAACCTGGGCGCCCACTGAAAAAAATAAACGAAAAATCACGAACGTCGGACGATTGCTCCCACACCGAAAGTGCTAGCAAGTCAAGCTCTTGCTGCTCCTCATCGCCCATTGGCAGCGCATCTACAGCACCACAGACATCGGGGCTCCGGGCTTTCCCTGACGAACCGGGCTTCGACATTTACCACCAGCTGCACCTGGGCTCCCACTGAAAAAAAACCCTGAAAAATCACGAACGTCGGACGATTGCTCCCACACCGAAAGTGCCAGCCTGTCAAGCTCTTGCTGCTCCTCACCGCCCATTCCCAGCGCATCTACAGCACCACAGACATCGGGGCTCCGGGCTTTCCCTGACCAACAGGGCTTCGACGTTTACCACTCGCTGCAGCTGGGCTCCCACTGAAAAGAACCCCGAAAAATCACGAACGTCGGACGATTGCTCCCACACCGAAAGTGCCAGCCTGTCAAGCTCTTGCTGCTCCTCATCGCCCATTGGCAGCGCATCTACAGCACCACAGACATCGGGGCTCCGGGCTTTCCCTGACCAACAGGGCTTCGACATTTACCACCAGCTGCACCTGGGTGCCCCCTGAAAAAAAAACCCCAAAAATCACGAACGTCGGACGATTCCTGCCACACCTTAAATGCCAGCCTGTCAAGCTCTTGCTGCTCCTCACCGGCCATTCCCAGCGCATCTACAGCACCACAGACATCGGGGCTCTGGGCTTTCCCTGACCAACAGGCCTTCGATGTTTACCACCTACTGAACCTGGGCGCCCAGTGAATAAAAATCCCCAAAAATCACAAACGTCCGACGATTGCTCCCACACTGAAAGTGCCAGCAACTCAAGCTCCTGCTGCTCCTCACCGCCCATTCCCAGCGCATCTACAGCACCACAGACATCGGGGCTCCGGGCTTTCCCTGACCAACACGGCTTCGACATTTACCACCAGCTGCACCTGTGCGCCCACTGAAAGTAAAACCCCGAAAAATCACGAACGTCGGACGATTGCTCCCACACCAAAAGTGCCAGCCAGTCAAGCTCTTGCTGCTCCTCACCGGAGAGTGGCAGTGCATCTACAGCACCACAGACATCGGGGCTCCGGGCTTTCCCTGACCAACAGGGCTTCGACGTTTACCACCAGCTGAACCTGGGCTCCCACTGAAAAGAACCCCGAAAAATCACGAACGTCGGACGATTGCTCCCACACCAAAAGTGCCAGACAGTCAAGCTCTAGCTGCTGAACACCGGCCATTCCCAGCGCATCTACAGCACCACAGACATCGGGGCTCCGGGCTTTCCCTGACCAACAGGGCTTCGACGTTTACCACCAGCTGCACCTGGGCGCCCACTGAAATAAAACCCCGAAAAATCACGAACGTCGGACGATTCCTCCCACATCGAAAGTGCCAGCAACTCAAGCTCTTGCTGCTACTCACCGGCCATTCCCAGTGCATCTACAGCACCACAGACATCGGGGTTCTGCGCTTTCCCTGAACAACAGGGCTTCGACATTTACCACCAGCTGCACCTGGGTGCCCCCTGAAAAAAAAACCCCAAAAATCACAAATGTCAGACGATTCCTGCCACACCTTAAATGCCAGCCTGTCAAGCTCTTGCTGCTACTTACCGGCCATTCCCAGCGCATCTACAGCACCACAGACATCAGGGCTCTGGACTTTCCCTGACCAACAGGGCTTCGACGTTTACCACCAGCTGCACCTGGTTACCCACTGAAAAAAAACCCTGAAAAATCACGAACGTCGGACGATTGCTCCCACACCAAAAGTGCCAGCCAGCCAAGCTCTGGCTGCTACTCACCGCCCATTGGCAGCGCATCTACAGCACCACAGGTATCGGGGCTCCGAGCTTTCCCTGACCAACAGGGCTTCGACGTTTACCACCAGCTGAACCTGGGCGCCCACTGAAATAAAACCCCGAAAAATCACGAACGTCGGACGATTGCTCCCACACCTTAAATGCCAGCCTGTCAAGCTCTTGCTGCTCCTCACCGCCCATTCCCAGCGCATCTACAGCACCACAGACATCAGGGCTCTGGACTTTCCCTGACCAACAGGGCTTCGACATTTACCACCAGCTGCACCTGGGCGCCCACTGAAAAGAACCCCGAAAAATCACGAACGTCGGACAATTGCTCCCACACCGAAAGTGCCAGCAACTCAAGCTCTTGCTGCTCCTCAGCGGCCATTCCCAGCGCATCTACAGCACCACAGACATCGGGGCTCTACGCTTTCCCTGACCAACAGGGCTTCGACGTTTACCACCCGCTGCACCTGGGCGCCCACTGAAATAAAACCCCGAAAAATCGCGAACGTCGGACAATTGCTCCCACACCAAAAGTGCCAGCAACACAAGCTCTTGCTGCTCCTCAGCGGCCATTCCCAGCGCATCTACAGCACCACAGACATCGGGGCTCTACGCTTTCCCTGACCAACAGGGCTTCGACGTTTACCACCAGCTGAACCTGGGCGCCCACTGAAATAAAAGCCCGAAAAATCACGAACGTCGGACGATTGCTCCCACACCGAAAGTGCCAGCCAGTCAAGCTCTTGCTGCTCCTCACCGGACTTTGGCAGCGCATCTACAGCACCACAGACATCGGGGTTCTGCGCTTTCCCTGACCAACAGGGCTTCGACGTTTACCACTAGCTGAACCTGGGCGCCCCCTGAAAAAAAACCCTGAAAAATGACGAACGTCGGACGATTGCTCCCACACCAAAAGTGCCAGCCAGTCAAGCTCTTGCTGCTCCTCACCGGACAGTGGCAGTGCATCTACAGCACCACAGACATCGGGGCTCCGGGCTTTCCCTGACCATCAGGGCTTCGACATTTACCACCAGCTGCACCTGGGCTCCCACTGAAAAGAACCCCGAAAAATCACGAACGTCCGACGATTGCTCCCACACCAGAAGTGCCAGACAGTCAAGCTCTAGCTGCTGAACACCGGCCATTCCCAGCGCATCTACAGCACCACAGACATCGGGGCTCCGGGCTTTCCCTGACCAACAGGGCTTCGACGTTTACCACCAGCTGAACCTGGGCGCCCACTGAAAAAAAACCCTGAAAAATGACGAACGTCGGACGATTGCTCCCACACCAAAAGTGCCAGACAGTCAAGCTCTAGCTGCTGAACACCGGCCATTCCCAGCGCATCTACAGCACAACAGACATCGGGGCTCCGGGCTTTCCCTGACCAACAGGGCTTAGAAGTTTACCACCAGCTGCACCTGGGCGCCCACTGAAATAAAACCCCCAAAAATCACGAACGTCGGACGATTGCTCCCACACCAAAAGTGCCAGACAGTCAAGCTCTTGCTGCTCCTCACCGGACTTTGGCAGTGCATCTACAGCACCACAGGCATCGGGGCTCCGGGCTTTCCCTGACCAACAGGGCTTCGACGTTTACCACCAGCTGCACCTGGGCGCCCACTGAAAAAAAACCCCGAAAAATCACGAACGTCAGACGATTCCTCCCACACCGAAAGTGCCAGCAACTCAAGCTCTTGCTGCTACTCACCGGACTTTGGCAGTGCATCTACAGCACCACAGACATCGGGGTTCTACGCTTTCCCTGACCAAGAGGGCTTCGACATTTACCATCAGCTGCACCTGGGCGCCCACTGAAAGTAAAACCCCGAAAAATCACGAACGTCGGACGATTGCTACCACACCGAAAGTGCCAGCCAGTCAAGCTCTTGCTGCTCCTCACCGGCCATTTGCAGCGCATCTACAGCACCACAGACATCGTGGCTCCGGGCTTTCCCTGACCAACAGGCCTTCGACATTTACCACCAGCTGCACCTGGGCGCCCACTGAAATTAAAACCACGAAAAATCACGAACGTCGGACGATTGCTCCCACACCAAAAGTCCCAGTCAGTCAAGCTCTTGCTGCTACTCACGGGCCATGGGCAGCGCATCTACAGCACCACAGACATCGTGGCTCCGGGCTTTCCCTGACCAACAGGGCTTCGACATTTACCACCAGCTGCACCTGGGTGCCCCCTGAAAAAAAAACCCCAAAAATCACAAATGTCGGACGATTCCTGCCACACCTTAAATGCCAGCCTGTCAAGCTCTTGCTGCTCCTCACCGGCCATTGGAGGCGCATCTACAGCACCACAGACATCGGGGCTCCGGGCTTTCCCTGACCAACTGGGCTTCAACGTTTACCACCAGCTGCACCTGGGCGCCCACTGAAAAAAATAAACGAAAAATCACGAACATCGCACGATTGCTCCCACATCGAAAGTGCCAGCAACTCAAGCTCTTGCTGCTACTCACCTCCCATTCCCAGCGCATCTACAGCACCACAGACATCGGGGCTCCGGGCTTTCCCTGACCAACAGGGCTTCGACGTTTACCACCCGCTGCACCTGGGCTCCCACTGAAAAGAACACCGAAAAATCACAAACGTCGGACGATTGCTCCCACACCGAAAGTGCCAGCCAGTCAAGCTCTTGCTGCTCCTCACCGCCCATTGGCAGCGCATCTACAGCACCACAGACATCGGAGCTCCGGGCTTTCCATGACGAACCAAGCTTCGACATTTACCACCAGCTGCACCTGGGCTCCCACTGAAAAGAACCCCCGAAAAATCACGAACATCGGACGATTGCTCCCACACCGAAAGTGCCAGCAACACAAGCTCTTGCTGCTCCTCACCGGCTATTGGCAGCGCATCTACAGCACCACAGACATCGGGGCTCCGGGCTTTCCCTGACCAACAGGGCTTCGACGTTTACCACCAGCTGAACCTGGGCGCCCACTGAAAAAAGGAAACGAAAAATCACGAAGATCAGACGATTGATCCCACAACGAAAGTGCCAGCCAGTCAAGCTCTTGCTGCTCCTCACCGGCCATTCCCAGCGCATCTACAGCACCACAGACATCGGGGCTCCGGGCTTTCCCTGACCAACAGGGCTTCGACATTTACCACCAGCTGCACCTGGGCGCACACTGAAATAAAACCCCGAAAAATCACGAACGTCGGACGATTGCTCCCACAACGAAAGTGCCAGGAACTCAAGCTCTTGCTGCTACTCACCGCCCATTGGCAGCGCATCTACAGCACCACAGACATCGGGGCTCCGGGCTTTCCCTGACCAACAGGGCTTCGACGTTTACCACCAGCTGCACCTGGGCGCCCACTGAAAAAAACCCCGAAAACTCACGAACGTCGGACGATTCCTCCCACACCGAAAGTGCCAGCCTGTCAAGCTGTAGCTACTCCTCACCAGCCATTGCCAGCGCATCTACAGCACCACTGACATCGGGGCTCTGGACTTTCCTTGACGAACAGGGCTTCGACGTTTACCACCAGCTGCACCTGGGCGCCCACTGAAAAGAACCCCCAAAAAATCACGAACATCGGTCGATTGCTCACACACCGAAAGTGCCAGCAACACAAGTTCTTGCTGCTTCTCACCGGCCATTCCCAGCGCATCTACAGCACCACAGACATCGGGGCTCCGGGCTTTCCCTGACCAACAGGGCTTCGACGTTTACCACCAGCTGCAACTGGGCGCCAACTGAAATAAAACCCCGAAAAATCACGAACGTCGGACGATTCCTCCCACACCGAAAGTGCCAGCAACTCAAGCTCTTGCTGCTACACACCGGACTTTGGCAGTGCATCTACAGCACCACAGACATCGGGGCTCTGGGCTTTCCCTGACGAACAGGGCTTCAACGTTTACCACCAGCTGCACCTGGGCGCCCACTGAAAAAAACCCCAAAAATCACGAACGTCGGACGATTGCTCCCACACCGAAAGTGCCAGCATGTCAGCCTCTTGCTGCTCCTCACCGACCATTGGCAGCGCATATACAGCACCACAGACATCGGGGCTCCGGGCTTTCCCTGACCAACAGGGCTTCGACATTTACCACCAGCTGCACCTGGGCGCCCACTGAAAAAAATAAACGAAAAATCACGAACATCGGACGATTGCTCCCACACCGAAAGTGCCAGCCAGTCAAGCTCTTGCTGCTACTCACCGGCCATTGGCAGGGAATCTACAGCACCACAGACATCGGGGCTCCGAGCTTTCCCTGACCAACAGGGCTTCAACGTTTACCACCAGCTGCACCTGGGCGCCCACTGAAATAAAACCCCGAAAAATCACGAACGTCGGACGATTGCTCCCACACTGAAAGTGCCAGCAACTCAAGCTCTTGCTGCTACTCACCTCCCATTCCCAGCGCATCTACAACACCAGAGACATCGGGGCTCCGGGCTTTCCCTGACCAACTGGGCTTCGACGTTTACCACCCGCTGCACCTGGGCGCCCACTGAAAAAAATAAACGAAAAATCACAAACGTCGGACGATTGCTCCCACACCAAAAGTGCCAGCCAGTCAAGCTCTTGCTGCTCCTCACCGGCCATTGGAGGCGCATCTACAGCACCACAGACATCGGGGCTCCGGGCTTTCCCTGACCAACAGGGCTTCGACATTTACCACCAGCTGCACGTGGGCGCCCACTGAAAAAAATAAACGAAAAATCACGAACATCGCACGATTGCTCCCACACCGAAAGTGCCAGCCAGTCAAGCTCTTGCTGCTCCTCACCGGCCATTCCCAGCGCATCTACAGCACCACAGACATCGGGGCTCCGGGCTTTCCCTGACCAACAGGGCTTCGACATTTACCACCAGCTGCACCTGGGCGCCCACTGAAATAAAACCCCGAAAAATCTCGAACGTCGGACGATTGCTCCCACACCAAAAGTGCCAGCCAGTCAAGCTCTTGCTGCTCCTCACCGGACAGTGGCAGTGCATCTACAGCACCACAGACATCCCGGCTCCGGGCTTTCCCTGACCAACAGGGCTTCAACGTTTACCACCAGCTGCAACTGGGCGCCCACTGAAAAAAATAAACGAAAAATCACGAACATCGCACGATTGCTCCCACACCGAAAGTGCCAGCCAGTCAAGCTCTTGCTGCTCATCACCGGCCATTCCCAGCGCATCTACAGCACCACAGACATCGGGGCTCCGGGCTTTCCCTGACCAACAGGGCTTCGACGTTTACCACCAGCTGCACCTGGGTGCCGCCTGAAAAAAAAACTCCAAAAATCACAAATGTCGGACGATTCCTGCCACACCTTAAATGCCAGCCTGTCAAGCTCTTGCTGCTACTCACCGGACATTCCCAGCGCATCTATAGCACCACAGACATCAGGGCTCTGGAATTTCCCTGACGAACAGGGCTTCGACGTTTACCACCAGCTGCACCTGGGCGCCCACTGAAAAAAAAACCGCAAAAATCACGAACGTCGGACTATTGCACCCACAACGAAAGTGCCAGCATGTGAGCCTCTTGCTGCTCCTCACCGGCTATTGGCAGCGCATCTACAACACCACAGACATCGGGGCTCTGCGCTTTCCCTGACCAACAGGCCTTCGACGTTTACCATCAGTTGAACCTGGGCGCCCACTGAAAAAAATAAACGAAAAATCACGAACGTCGCACGATTGCTCCCACACTGAAAGTGCTAGCAAGTCAAGCTCTTGCTGCTCCTCATCGCCCATTGGCAGCGCATCTACAGCACCACAGACATCGGGGCTCCGGGCTTTCCCTGACGAACCGGGCTTCGACATTTACCACCAGCTGCACCTGGGTGCCCCCTGAAAAAAAAACCCCAAAAAATACAAATGTCGGACGATTCCTGCCACACCTTAAATGCCAGCCTGTCAAGCTCTTGCTGCTACTCACCGGCCATTCCCAGCGCATCTACAGCACCACAGACATCAGGGCTCTGGACTTTCCCTGACGAACAGGGCTTCGACATTTACCACCAGCTGCACCTGGGCTCCCACTGAAAAAAAACCCTGAAAAATCAAAAACGTCGGACGATTGCTCCCACACCGAAAGTGCCAGCCTGTCAAGCTCTTGCTGCTCCTCACCGCCCATTCCCAGCGCATCTACAGCACCACAGACATCGGGGCTCCGGGCTTTCCCTGACCAACAGGGCTTCGACGTTTACCACTCGCTGCAGCTGGGCTCCCACTGAAAAGAACCCCGAAAAATCACGAACGTCGGACGATTGCTCCCACACCGAAAGTGCCAGCCTGTCAAGCTCTTGCTGCTCCTCACCGGACTTTGGCAGTGCATCTACAGCACCACAGACATCGGGGCTCCGGGCTTTCCCTGACCAACAGGGCTTCGACATTTACCACCAGCTGCACCTGGGTGCCCCCTGAAAAAAAAACCCCAAAAATCACGAACGTCGGACGATTCCTGCCACACCTTAAATGCCAGCCTGTCAAGCTCTTGCTGCTCCTCACCGGCCATTCCCAGCGCATCTACAGCACCACAGACATCGGGGCTCTGGGCTTTCCCTGACCAACAGGCCTTCGATGTTTTCCACCTACTGAACCTGGGCGCCCAGTGAATAAAAATCCCCAAAAAATCACAAACGTCCGACGATTGCTCCCACACTGAAAGTGCCAGCAACTCAAGCTCCTGCTGCTCCTCACCGCCCATTCCCAGCGCATCTACAGCACCACAGACATCGGGGCTCCGGGCTTTCCCTGACCAACACGGCTTCGACATTTACCACCAGCTGCACCTGTGCGCCCACTGAAAGTAAAACCCCGAAAAATCACGAACGTCGGACGATTGCTCCCACACCAAAAGTGCCAGCCAGTCAAGCTCTTGCTGCTCCTCACCGGAGAGTGGCAGTGCATCTACAGCACCACAGACATCGGGGCTCCGGGCTTTCCCTGACCAACAGGGCTTCGACGTTTACCACTCGCTGAACCTGGGCTCCCACTGAAAAGAACCCCGAAAAATCACGAACGTCGGACGATTGCTCCCACACCAAAAGTGCCAGACAGTCAAGCTCTAGCTGCTGAACACCGGCCATTCCCAGCGCATCTACAGCACCACAGACATCGGGGCTCCGGGCTTTCCCTGACCAACAGGGCTTCGACGTTTACCACCAGCTGCACCTGGGCGCCCACTGAAATAAAACCCCGAAAAATCACGAACGTCCGACGATTGCTCCCACACCCAAAGTGCCAGCCAGTCAAGCTCTTGCTGCTCCTCACCGGCCATTGGCAGCGCATCTACAGCACCACAGATATCGGGGCTCCGAGCTTTCCCTGACCGACAGGGCTTCAACGTTTACCACCAGCTGCACCTGGGCGCCCACTGAAATAAAACCCCGAAAAATCACGAACGTCGGACGATTCCTCCCACACCGAAAGTGCCAGCAACTCAAGCTCTTGCTGCTACTCACCGGCCATTCCCAGTGCATCTACAGCACCACAGACATCGGGGTTCTGCGCTTTCCCTGAACAACAGGGCTTCGACATTTACCACCAGCTGCACCTGGGTGCCCCCTGAAAAAAAAACCCCAAAAATCACAAATGTCAGACGATTCCTGCCACACCTTAAATGCCAGCCTGTCAAGCTCTTGCTGCTACTTACCGGCCATTCCCAGCGCATCTACAGCACCACAGACATCAGGGCTCTGGACTTTCCCTGACGAACAGGGCTTCGACGTTTACCACCAGCTGCACCTGGTTACCCACTGAAAAAAAACCCTGAAAAATCACGAACATCGGACGATTGCTCCCACACCAAAAGTGCCAGCCAGCCAAGCTCTTGCTGCTACTCACCGCCCATTGGCAGCGCATCTACAGCACCACAGGTATCGGGGCTCCGAGCTTTCCCTGACCAACAGGGCTTCGACGTTTACCACCAGCTGAACCTGGGCGCCCACTGAAATAAAACCCCGAAAAATCACGAACGTCGGACGATTGCTCCCACACCTTAAATGCCAGCCTGTCAAGCTCTTGCTGCTCCTCACCGCCCATTCCCAGCGCATCTACAGCACCACAGACATCAGGGCTCTGGACTTTCCCTGACCAACAGGGCTTCGACATTTACCACCAGCTGAACCTGGGCGCCCACTGAAAAGAACCCCGAAAAATCACGAATGTCGGACAATTGCTCCCACACCGAAAGTGCCAGCAACTCAAGCTCTTGCTGCTCCTCAGCGGCCATTCCCAGCGCATCTACAGCACCACAGACATCGGGGCTCTACGCTTTCCCTGACCAACAGGGCTTCGACGTTTACCACCCGCTGCACCTGGGCGCCCACTGAAATAAAACCCCGAAAAATCACGAACGTCGGACAATTGCTCCCACACCAAATGTGCCAGCAACACAAGCTCTTGCTGCTCCTCAGCGGCCATTCCCAGCGCATCTACAGCACCACAGACATCGGGGCTCTACGCTTTCCCTGACCAACAGGGCTTCGACGTTTACCACCAGCTGAACCTGGGCGCCCACTGAAATAAAAGCCCGAAAAATCACGAACGTCGGACGATTGCTCCCACACCGAAAGTGCCAGCCAGTCAAGCTCTTGCTGCTCCTGACCGGACTTTGGCAGCGCATCTACAGCACCACAGACATCGGGGTTCTGCGCTTTCCCTGACCAACAGGGCTTCGACGTTTACCACTAGCTGAACCTGGGCGCCCCCTGAAAAAAAACCCTGAAAAATGACGAACGTCGGACGATTGCTCCCACACCAAAAGTGCCAGCCAGTCAAGCTCTTGCTGCTCCTCACCGGACAGTGGCAGTGCATCTACAGCACCACAGACATCGGGGCTCCGGGCTTTCCCTGACCATCAGGGCTTCGACATTTACCACCAGCTGCACCTGGGCTCCCACTGAAAAGAACCCCGAAAAATCACGAACGTCCGACGATTGCTCCCACACCAGAAGTGCCAGACAGTCAAGCTCTAGCTGCTGAACACCGGCCATTCCCAGCGCATCTACAGCACCACAGACATCGGGGCTCCGGGCTTTCCCTGACCAACAGGGCTTCGACGTTTACCACCAGCTGAACCTGGGCGCCCACTGAAAAAAAACCCTGAAAAATGACGAACGTCGGACGATTGCTCCCACACCAAAAGTGCCAGACAGTCAAGCTCTAGCTGCTGAACACCGGCCATTCCCAGCGCATCTACAGCACAACAGACATCGGGGCTCCGGGCTTTCCCTGACCAACAGGGCTTAGAAGTTTACCACCAGCTGCACCTGGGCGCCCACTGAAATAAAACCCCCAAAAATCACGAACGTCGGACGATTGCTCCCACACCAAAAGTGCCAGACAGTCAAGCTCTTGCTGCTCCTCACCGGACTTTGGCAGTGCATCTACAGCACCACAGGCATCGGGGCTCCGGGCTTTCCCTGACCAACAGGGCTTCGACGTTTACCACCAGCTGCACCTGGGCGCCCACTGAAAAAAAACCCCGAAAAATCACGAACGTCAGACGATTCCTCCCACACCGAAAGTGCCAGCAACTCAAGCTCTTGCTGCTACTCACCGGACTTTGGCAGTGCATCTACAGCACCACAGACATCGGGGTTCTACGCTTTCCCTGACCAAGAGGGCTTCGACATTTACCATCAGCTGCACCTGGGCGCCCACTGAAAGTAAAACCCCGAAAAATCACGAACGTCGGACGATTGCTACCACACCGAAAGTGCCAGCCAGTCAAGCTCTTGCTGCTCCTCACCGGCCATTCCCAGCGCATCTACAGCACCACAGACATCGGGGCTCTGAGCTTTCCCTGACGAACAGGGCTTCGACGTTTACCACCAGTTGAACCTGGGCGCCCACTGAAAAAAATAAACGAAAAATCATGAACATCGGACGATTGCTCCCACACCGAAAGTGCCAGCCAGTCAAGCTCTTGCTGCTCCTCACCGGCCATTCCCAGCGCATCTACAGCACCACAGACATCGGGGCTCCGGGCTTTCCCTGACCAACAGGGCTTCGACGTTTACCACTCGCTGCAGCTGGGCTCCCACTGAAAAGAACCCCGAAAAATCACAAACGTCGGACGATTGCTCCCACACCGAAAGTGCCAGCCTGTCAAGCTATGCTGCTCCTCACCAGCCATTCCCAGCGCATCTACAGCACCACAGACATCGGGGCTCCGGGGTTTCCCTGACCAACCGGGCTTCGACATTTACCACCAGCTGCACCTGGGCGCCCACTGAAAAAAATAAACGAAAAATCACGAACATCGGACGATTGCTCCCACACCAAAAGTGCCAGCCTGTCAAGCTCTTGCTGCTACTCACCGGCCATTGGCAGGGAATCTACAGCACCACAGACATCGGGGCTCCGAGCTTTCCCTGACCAACAGGGCTTCAACGTTTACCACCAGCTGCACCTGGGCGCCCACTGAAATAAAACCCCGAAAAATCACGAACGTCGGACGATTGCTCCCACACTGAAAGTGCCAGCAACTCAAGCTCTTGCTGCTCCTCACCGGCCATTGGAGGCGCATCTACAGCACCACAGACATCGGGGCTCCGGGCTTTCCCTGACCAACAGGGCTTCGACATTTACCACCAGCTGCACGTGGGCGCCCACTGAAAAAAATAAACGAAAAATCACGAACATCGCACGATTGCTCCCACACCGAAAGTGCCAGCCAGTCAAGCTCTTGCTGCTCATCACCGGCCATTCCCAGCGCATCTACAGCACCACAGACATCGGGGCTCCGGGCTTTCCCTGACCAACAGGGCTTCGACGTTTACCACCAGCTGCACCTGGGTGCCGCCTGAAAAAAAAACTCCAAAAATCACAAATGTCGGACGATTCCTGCCACACCTTAAATGCCAGCCTGTCAAGCTCTTGCTGCTACTCACCGGACATTCCCAGCGCATCTATAGCACCACAGACATCAGGGCTCTGGAATTTCCCTGACGAACAGGGCTTCGACGTTTACCACCAGCTGCACCTGGGCGCCCACTGAAAAAAAAACCGCAAAAATCACGAACGTCGGACGATTGCACCCACAACGAAAGTGCCAGCATGTGAGCCTCTTGCTGCTCCTCACCGGCTATTGGCAGCGCATCTACAACACCACAGACATCGGGGCTCTGCGCTTTCCCTGACCAACAGGCCTTCGACGTTTACCACCAGCTGAACCTGGGCGCCCACTGAAAAAAATAAACGAAAAATCACGAACGTCGGACGATTGCTCCCACACCGAAAGTGCTAGCAAGTCAAGCTCTTGCTGCTCCTCATCGCCCATTGGCAGCGCATCTACAGCACCACAGACATCGGGGCTCCGGGCTTTCCCTGACGAACCGGGCTTCGACATTTACCACCAGCTGCACCTGGGCTCCCACTGAAAAAAAACCCTGAAAAATCACGAACGTCGGACGATTGCTCCCACACCGAAAGTGCCAGCCTGTCAAGCTCTTGCTGCTCCTCACCGCCCATTCCCAGCGCATCTACAGCACCACAGACATCGGGGCTCCGGGCTTTCCCTGACCAACAGGGCTTCGACGTTTACCACTCGCTGCAGCTGGGCTCCCACTGAAAAGAACCCCGAAAAATCACGAACGTCGGACGATTGCTCCCACACCGAAAGTGCCAGCCTGTCAAGCTCTTGCTGCTCCTCATCGCCCATTGGCAGCGCATCTACAGCACCACAGACATCGGGGCTCCGGGCTTTCCCTGACCAACAGGGCTTCGACATTTACCACCAGCTGCACCTGGGTGCCCCCTGAAAAAAAAACCCCAAAAATCACGAACGTCGGACGATTCCTGCCACACCTTAAATGCCAGCCTGTCAAGCTCTTGCTGCTCCTCACCGGCCATTCCCAGCGCATCTACAGCACCACAGACATCGGGGCTCTGGGCTTTCCCTGACCAACAGGCCTTCGATGTTTACCACCTACTGAACCTGGGCGCCCAGTGAATAAAAATCCCCAAAAATCACAAACGTCCGACGATTGCTCCCACACTGAAAGTGCCAGCAACTCAAGCTCCTGCTGCTCCTCACCGCCCATTCCCAGCGCATCTACAGCACCACAGACATCGGGGCTCCGGGCTTTCCCTGACCAACACGGCTTCGACATTTACCACCAGCTGCACCTGTGCGCCCACTGAAAGTAAAACCCCGAAAAATCACGAACGTCGGACGATTGCTCCCACACCAAAAGTGCCAGCCAGTCAAGCTCTTGCTGCTCCTCACCGGAGAGTGGCAGTGCATCTACAGCACCACAGACATCGGGGCTCCGGGCTTTCCCTGACCAACAGGGCTTCGACGTTTACCACCAGCTGAACCTGGGCTCCCACTGAAAAGAACCCCGAAAAATCACGAACGTCGGACGATTGCTCCCACACCAAAAGTGCCAGACAGTCAAGCTCTAGCTGCTGAACACCGGCCATTCCCAGCGCATCTACAGCACCACAGACATCGGGGCTCCGGGCTTTCCCTGACCAACAGGGCTTCGACGTTTACCACCAGCTGCACCTGGGCGCCCACTGAAATAAAACCCCGAAAAATCACGAACGTCGGACGATTCCTCCCACATCGAAAGTGCCAGCAACTCAAGCTCTTGCTGCTACTCACCGGCCATTCCCAGTGCATCTACAGCACCACAGACATCGGGGTTCTGCGCTTTCCCTGAACAACAGGGCTTCGACATTTACCACCAGCTGCACCTGGGTGCCCCCTGAAAAAAAAACCCCAAAAATCACAAATGTCAGACGATTCCTGCCACACCTTAAATGCCAGCCTGTCAAGCTCTTGCTGCTACTTACCGGCCATTCCCAGCGCATCTACAGCACCACAGACATCAGGGCTCTGGACTTTCCCTGACCAACAGGGCTTCGACGTTTACCACCAGCTGCACCTGGTTACCCACTGAAAAAAAACCCTGAAAAATCACGAACGTCGGACGATTGCTCCCACACCAAAAGTGCCAGCCAGCCAAGCTCTGGCTGCTACTCACCGCCCATTGGCAGCGCATCTACAGCACCACAGGTATCGGGGCTCCGAGCTTTCCCTGACCAACAGGGCTTCGACGTTTACCACCAGCTGAACCTGGGCGCCCACTGAAATAAAACCCCGAAAAATCACGAACGTCGGACGATTGCTCCCACACCTTAAATGCCAGCCTGTCAAGCTCTTGCTGCTCCTCACCGCCCATTCCCAGCGCATCTACAGCACCACAGACATCAGGGCTCTGGACTTTCCCTGACCAACAGGGCTTCGACATTTACCACCAGCTGAACCTGGGCGCCCACTGAAAAGAACCCCGAAAAATCACGAACGTCGGACAATTGCTCCCACACCGAAAGTGCCAGCAACTCAAGCTCTTGCTGCTCCTCAGCGGCCATTCCCAGCGCATCTACAGCACCACAGACATCGGGGCTCTACGCTTTCCCTGACCAACAGGGCTTCGACGTTTACCACCCGCTGCACCTGGGCGCCCACTGAAATAAAACCCCGAAAAATCGCGAACGTCGGACAATTGCTCCCACACCAAAAGTGCCAGCAACACAAGCTCTTGCTGCTCCTCAGCGGCCATTCCCAGCGCATCTACAGCACCACAGACATCGGGGCTCTACGCTTTCCCTGACCAACAGGGCTTCGACGTTTACCACCAGCTGAACCTGGGCGCCCACTGAAATAAAAGCCCGAAAAATCACGAACGTCGGACGATTGCTCCCACACCGAAAGTGCCAGCCAGTCAAGCTCTTGCTGCTCCTCACCGGACTTTGGCAGCGCATCTACAGCACCACAGACATCGGGGTTCTGCGCTTTCCCTGACCAACAGGGCTTCGACGTTTACCACTAGCTGAACCTGGGCGCCCCCTGAAAAAAAACCCTGAAAAATGACGAACGTCGGACGATTGCTCCCACACCAAAAGTGCCAGCCAGTCAAGCTCTTGCTGCTCCTCACCGGACAGTGGCAGTGCATCTACAGCACCACAGACATCGGGGCTCCGGGCTTTCCCTGACCATCAGGGCTTCGACATTTACCACCAGCTGCACCTGGGCTCCCACTGAAAAGAACCCCGAAAAATCACGAACGTCCGACGATTGCTCCCACACCAGAAGTGCCAGACAGTCAAGCTCTAGCTGCTGAACACCGGCCATTCCCAGCGCATCTACAGCACCACAGACATCGGGGCTCCGGGCTTTCCCTGACCAACAGGGCTTCGACGTTTACCACCAGCTGAACCTGGGCGCCCACTGAAAAAAAACCCTGAAAAATGACGAACGTCGGACGATTGCTCCCACACCAAAAGTGCCAGACAGTCAAGCTCTAGCTGCTGAACACCGGCCATTCCCAGCGCATCTACAGCACAACAGACATCGGGGCTCCGGGCTTTCCCTGACCAACAGGGCTTAGAAGTTTACCACCAGCTGCACCTGGGCGCCCACTGAAATAAAACCCCCAAAAATCACGAACGTCGGACGATTGCTCCCACACCAAAAGTGCCAGACAGTCAAGCTCTTGCTGCTCCTCACCGGACTTTGGCAGTGCATCTACAGCACCACAGGCATCGGGGCTCCGGGCTTTCCCTGACCAACAGGGCTTCGACGTTTACCACCAGCTGCACCTGGGCGCCCACTGAAAAAAAACCCCGAAAAATCACGAACGTCAGACGATTCCTCCCACACCGAAAGTGCCAGCAACTCAAGCTCTTGCTGCTACTCACCGGACTTTGGCAGTGCATCTACAGCACCACAGACATCGGGGTTCTACGCTTTCCCTGACCAAGAGGGCTTCGACATTTACCATCAGCTGCACCTGGGCGCCCACTGAAAGTAAAACCCCGAAAAATCACGAACGTCGGACGATTGCTACCACACCGAAAGTGCCAGCCAGTCAAGCTCTTGCTGCTCCTCACCGGCCATTTGCAGCGCATCTACAGCACCACAGACATCGTGGCTCCGGGCTTTCCCTGACCAACAGGCCTTCGACATTTACCACCAGCTGCACCTGGGTGCCCCCTGAAAAAAAAACCCCAAAAATCACGAACGTCGGACGATTCCTGCCACACCTTAAATGCCAGCCTGTCATGCTCTTGCTGCTCCTCACCGCCCATTCCCAACGCATCTACAGCACCACAGACATCGGGGCTGTGGGCTTTCCCTGACCAACATGGCTTCGACATTTACCACCAGCTGCACCTGTGCGCCCACTGAAAGTAAAACCCCGAAAAATCACGAACGTTGGACGATTGCTCCCACAACGAAAGTGCCAGCCAGCCAAGCTCTTGCTGCTCCTCACCGGCCATTGGCAGCGCATCTACAGCACCACAGACATCGTGGCTCCGGGCTTTCCCTGACCAACAGGCCTTCGACATTTACCACCAGCTGCACCTGGGCGCCCACTGAAAAAAAACCCTGAAAAATGACGAACGTCGGACGATTGCTCCCACACCAAAAGTGCCAGCCAGTCAAGCTCTTGCTGCTTCTCACCGGCCATTGGCAGCGCATGTACAGCACCACAGACATCGGGGCTCCGGGCTTTCCCTGACCAACAGGCCTTCGACGTTTACCACTCGCTGAACCTGGGCTCCCACTGAAAAGAACCCCGAAAAATCACGAACGTCGGACGATTGCTCCCACACCAAAAGTGCCAGACAGTCAAGCTCTAGCTGCTGAACACCGGCCATTCCCAGCGCATCTACATCACCACAGACATCGGGGCTCCGGGCTTTCCCTGACCAACAGGTCTTAGAAGTTTACCACCAGCTGAACCTGGGCGCCCACTGAAATAAAACCCCGAAAAATCACGAACGTCCGACGATTGCGCCCACACCCAAAGTGTCAGCCAGTCAAGCTCTTGCTGCTGCTCAACGGACTTTGGCAGTGCATCTACAGCACCACAGACATCGGGGCTCCGGGCTTTCCCTGACCATCAGGGCTTCGACATTTACCACCAGCTGCACCTCGGCTCCCACTGAAATAAAAGCCCGAAAAATCACGAACGTCGGACGATTGCTCCCACAACGAAAGTGCCAGCCAGTCAAGCTCTTGCTGCTCCTCACCGCCCATTCCCAGCGCATCTACAGCACCACAGACATTGGGGCTCCGGGCTTTCCCTGACGAACAGGGCTTCGACGTTTACCACCAGCTGAACCTGGGCGCCCACTGGAAAAAAAACCCGAAAAATCACGAACGTCGGACGATTGTTCCCACATTGAAAGTGCCAGCCAGTCAAGCTCTTGCTGCTCCTCACCGGCCATTGGCAGCGCATCTACAGCACCACAGACATCGCGGCTCTGGGCTTTCCCTGACCATCAGGGCTTCGACATTTACCACCAGCTGCACCTGGGCGCCCACTGAAAGTAAAACCCCGAAAAATCACGAACATCGGACGATTGCTCCCACACCGAAAGTGCCAGCAACACAAGCTCTTGCTGCTCCTCACCGCCCATTCCCAGCGCATCTACAGCACCACAGACATCGGGGCTCCGGGCTTTCCCTGACCAACAGGCCTTCGACATTTACCACCAGCTGCACCTAGTTGGTCACTGAAAAAAAACCCTGAAAAATCAAAAACGTCGGACAATTGATCCCACACCGAAAGTACCAGCCAGTCAAGCTCTTGCAGTTCCTCACCGGCCACTGGCAGCTCATCTACAGCACCACAGACATCGGAGCTCCGGGCTTTCCCTGACCAACAGGGCTTCGACGTTTACCACTCGCTGCACCTGGGCTCCCACTGAAAAAAACCCCGAAAAATCACGAACGTCGGACGATTGCACCCAAACCGAAAGTGCCAGCAACACAATCTCTTGCTGCTCCTCACCGGCCATTCCCAGCGCATCTACAGCACCACAGACATCGGGGCTCCGGGCTTTCCCTGACCAACAGGGCTTCGACGTTTACCACCAGCTGAACCTGGGCGCCCACTGGAAAAAAAACCCAAAAAATCACGAACGTCGGACGATTGTTCCCACATTGAAAGTGCCAGCAACTCAAGCTCTTGCTGCTCCTCACCGGCCATTGGCAGCGCATCTACAGCACCACAGACATCGGGGCTCCGGGCTTTCCCTGACCAACTGGGCTTCGACGTTTACCACCAGCTGCACCTGGGCGCCCACTGAAAAAAATAAACGAAAAATCACGAACATCGGACGATTGCTCCCACACCAAAAGTGCCAGCCTGTCAAGCTCTTGCTGCTACTCACCGGCCATTGGCAGGGAATCTACAGCACCACAGACATCGGGGCTCCGAGCTTTCCCTGACCAACAGGGCTTCAACGTTTACCACCAGCTGCACCTGGGCGCCCACTGAAATAAAACCCGAAAATCACGAACGTCGGACGATTGCTCCCACACTGAAAGTGCCAGCAACTCAAGCTCTTGCTGCTACTCACCTCCCATTCCCAGCGCATCTACAACACCACAGACATCGGGGCTCCGGGCTTTCCCTGACCAACAGGGCTTCGACGTTTACCACCAGCTGCACCTGGGCGCCCACTGAAATAAAACCCCGAAAAATCACGAACGTCGGACGATTGCTCCCACAACGAAAGTGCCAGCAACTCAAGCTCTTGCTGCTACTGACCGGACTTTGGCAGTGCATCTACAGCACCACAGACATCGGGGCTCTGGGCTTTCCCTGACCAACAGGGCTTCGACGTTTACCACCAGCTGCACCTGGGCGCCCACTGAAATAAAACCCCGAAAAATCACGAACGTCGGACGATTGCTCCCACACCGAAAGTGCCAGCCAGTCAAGCTCTTGCTGCTCCTCACCGCCCATTCCCAGCGCATCTACAGCACCACAGACATCGGGGCTCCGGGCTTTCCCTGACCAACAGGGCTTCGACGTTTACCACCAGCTGCACCTGGGCGCCCACTGAAATAAAACCCCGAAAAATCACGAACGTCGGACGATTGCTCCCACAACGAAAGTGCCAGCAACTCAAGCTCTTGCTGCTACTCACCGGACTTTGGCAGTGCATCTACAGCACCACAGACATCGGGGTTCTACGCTTTCCCTGACCAAGAGGGCTTCGACATTTACCATCAGCTGCACCTGGGCGCCCACTGAAAAAAATAAACGAAAAATCATGAACATCGGACGATTGCTCCCACACCGAAAGTGCCAGCCAGTCAAGCTCTTGCTGCTCCTCACCGGACATTCCCAGCAAATCTACAGCACCACAGACATCGGGGCTCCGGGCGTTCCCTGACCAACAGGGCTTCGACGTTTACCACCAGCTGCACCTGGGTGCCCACTGAAAAAAAGCCCGAAAAATCACAAACGTCGGACTATTGCTCCCACACTGAAAGTGCCATCCATTCAAGCTCTTGCTGCTCCTCACCGGACTTCGGCAGCGCATCTACAGCACCACAGACATCGCGGCTCTGGGCTTTCCCTGACCAACAGGCCTTCGACATTTACCACCAGCTGCACCTAGTTGGCCACTGAAAAAAAACCCTGAAAAATCAAAAACGTCAGACAATTGATCCCACACCGAAAGTGCCAGCCAGTCAAGCTCTTGCAGTTCCTCACCGGCCACTGGCAGCTCATCTACAGCACTACAGACATCGGAGCTCCGGGCTTTCCCTGACCAACAGGGCTTCGACGTTTACCACCAGCTGAACCTGGGCGCCCACTGAAAAAAAACCCCGAAAAATCACAAACGTCGGACGATTGCTCCCACACCGAAAGTCCCAGCCAGTCAAGCTCTTGCTGCTCCTCAACGGCCATTGGCAGCGCATCTACAGCACCACAGACATCGGGGCTGTGGGCTTTCCCTCACCAACAGGGCTTCGACATTTACCACCAGCTGAACCTGGGCGCCCACTGAAATAAAACCCCCAAAAATCACGAACGTCGGACGATTGCTCCCACACCCAAAGTGCCAGCCAGTCAAGCTCTTGCTGCTCCTCATCGCCCATTGGCAGCGCATCTACAGCACCACAGACATCGGGGCTCCGGGCTTTCCCTGACCAACAGGGCTTCGACGTTTACCACCAGCTGAACCTGGGCGCCCACTGAAAAAAAACCCCGAAAAATCACGAACGTCGGACGATTGATCCCACACCGAAAGTCCCAGCCAGTCAAGCTCTTGCTGCTCCTCACCGGCCATTCCCAGCGCATCTACAGCACCACAGACATCGCGGCTCCGGGCTTTCCCTGACGAACCGGGCTTCGACATTTACCACCAGCTGCACCTGGGTGCCCCCTGAAAAAAAAACCCCAACAATCACAAATGTCGGACGATCCTGCCACACTTTAAATGCCAGCCTCTCAACCTCTTGCTGCTCCTCACCGGCCGTTCCCAGCGCATCTACAACACCACAGACATCGGGGCTCCGGGCGTTCCCTGACCAACAGGGCTTCGACGTTTACCACCAGCTGCACCTGGGCGCCCACTGAAAAAAATAAACGAAAAATCACGAACATCGCACGATTGCTCCCACACCAAAAGTGCCAGCCAGTCAAGCTCTTGCTGCTCCTCACCGGCCATTCCAGCGCATCTACAGCACCACAGACATCGGGGCTCCGGGCTTTCCCTGACCAACAGGGCTTCGACGTTTACCACCAGCTGCACCTGGGCGCCCACTGAAAAAAATAAACGAAAAATCACGAACATCGCACAATTGCTCCCACACCAAAAGTGCCAGCCAGTCAAGCTCTTGCTGCTCCTCACCGGCCATTCCAGCGCATCTACAGCACCACAGACATCGGGGCTCCGGGCTTTCCCTGACCAACAGGGCTTCGACGTTTACCACCAGCTGCACCTGGGCGCCCACTGAAAAAAACCCTGAAAAATCAAAAACGTCGGACGATTGCTCCCACAACGAAAGTGCCAGCCAGTCAAGCTCTTGCTGCTCCTCACCGGCCATTCCCAGCGCATCTACAGCACCACAGACATCGGGCTCCGGGCTTTACTTTCCCTGACCAAGAGGGCTTCGACATGTTACCACCAGCTGCACCTGGGCGCCCACTGAAAAAAACCCTGAAAAATCAAAAACGTCGGACGATTGCTCCCACAACGAAAGTGCCAGCCAGTCAAGCTCTTGCTGCCTCCTCACCGGCCATTCCCAGCGCATCTACAGCACCACAGACCATCGGGGCTCCGGGCTTTCCCTGACCAACAGGGCTTCGACCTTTACCACCAGCTGCACCTGGCGCCCAGTGAATAAAAATCCCCTAAAATCACAAACGTCCTACGATTGCTCCCACACCAAAAGTGCCAGCCAGTCAAGCTCTTGCTGTTCCTCACCGGACAGTGGCAGTGCATCTACAGCACCACAGACATCGGGGTTCTGCGCTTTCCCTGACCAACAGGGCCTCCTGCCCCACAACTGGGCCTTCTACACCCCCAAAATGGCGTCGTGCCCCCCAAAATGCGCCTCATCGCCCCTGAAAGTGGCCTCCTGCCCCACAACTGGGCCTTCTACACCCCAAAATGGCGTCGTGCCCCCCAAAATGCGCTCTCACCCCCGAAAGTGGCCTCCTGCCCCACAACTGGGCCTTCTACCCCCCAAAATGGCGTCGTGCCCCACAAAATGCACTCTCGCCCCCCGAAAGTGGCCTCCTGCCCCACAACTGGGCCTTCTACCCCCCCCAAAATGGCACCGTGCCCCACAAAATGGCGCTCTCACCCCCGAAAGTGGCCTTCTGCCCCACAACTGGGCCA